>NW_024347867.1:374759-404241 GCF_902729225.1 Pteropus medius
ACCCCCATTCCTCTTGCTTTCCAGCCCCCTCTTCCCAGCTGATGATGTTTCTTACTTTACCCTAGAGGTAACCCCTATCCTGACTATAGTGATATCATTTCTTTGCTTTTCTTTATAGGTTTATATCTTCCCTATAAGCATCCCCTAAACAACACAGTTTTGTTTTACAGATGTTTGAACTTCATATACTTGTAATTGTTAATATGTATTGTTTTGTGACTATCTTCTTTTATTCCACATTGTTTGTGAGATTCATACATGTTATTGCAAATAGCTGTAGATGGTTCACTTATATTGTGGTACAGTATATCATTGTATGAATATACCACAATTTGCCCATTCTAACTTTGATGGACTTTCTGGATGTTTCCATTTTTTTATTGTTGTACAATAGTGCTACCATGAATATTCTTGTACATGTCTCCTAGTAATACATAAGCACTTGAATTCTGTCTGATTTCAGAGCTGGTAGATTAACAGTTTTCTGGGGCCAATGTGACTATGGGCTTGGTTTGTATTCAGAAGGTCAAAGAAGGAATTTTCCATCTGGCATCTGGGATAGGAATGAGAAGTGAGAACAACAGTGGGGAAGGGGTGAGGTGATTCTGCTATAACCCTTCCCTTCCCTCTACCCTGACTCACCTTTCACCATAGCACAGTCTTGACACCTCAAAGACCAAGATCAGCCACCTTCTTAATGAATGGGAAGTAATATGCACGATGGTTAAGAGTGGAATGTCTAAAGTTAGAAAACGTGAGTACACTTCCCTCCTCCAACTCTTCTCAGCTGTGTGTGTGTGACCTTGATCACAACTTAATTAACCTAAGTCTCGGTTTTCTCATCTGTAAAATGGGAATAAGATTAATTTTTTAAAGTGAGTTTTTGTGAGGTAAAATGAGTTGAGACCTGGCTGTGGTTAATGTGCTATTTTTACCTCTAACTTGGATTAAACAGAATACAGTGAAATCATCAAGAAGTATTTTGGAAAACTTTAACTTTTAAGAACTTGTTTTTGATTACTTTGAAGAGCTGAGACTAACAAAAAAGTAATTCTGTTTAGCTGATGTCAGCACTAATAGAATGAATGATTTCTTCTTTTGTCAGTGCTCATCTGGCTAGCTGTGCTAAAATGAGTGGACTTGCACATGTGGGAATCAGACTAATATTCAGCTGGTTGAATATGGACTCTTTGCACTATTGTTTCAGTTATCAATTGCTATATGACAAACAACAAAAATATAGTGACAAAGTAACCATTTATTTGCCGACCATGATGAGGTCAGAGATTCAGGAAAATGAGGAATAAAACTAGTTTCTTATTTAAAAAACTATATGGGAACTAAAAATTAAGAACAAAACCATTTTTTTATTTTTTTTTTAAAAAGAAATTCAGGCAGGGCTCAGGAGGCTGCCTATACTCCACGTGGTGTCAGCCGGGGCAGCTCAGTTGAAGCTGGCGGACCCAAGATGGCC
This sequence comes from Pteropus medius, assembly GCF_902729225.1. NCBI lineage: Eukaryota > Metazoa > Chordata > Mammalia > Chiroptera > Pteropodidae > Pteropus > Pteropus medius. The sequence goes on from NW_024347867.1 coordinate 376,234, forward strand.
CCACTCACATGTCTGGAATCTTGGTTCTGATTCTTGGGTGGCATGTCTCAGTTCTCCATGTAGCTTCTCTTTCCAGTAAAATAGCTCCCCAAAGAGCAAAAACAGAAGCTACTGTGGCCTCTTTGGGAATTACACATCACTTCTGCTGCATTCTATTTACCAAAGCTATTCAGAGCCAGGCCAGATTTAAGGACAAAGAAAGTACTCTCTTTTGCTTGATGGGAAGAGCAGCAAAGTCATATTGCAAGTGAGTCTGCAGGATTGGAGGAATTATCGTGGGTCATCTTTGGAAACAATAGAGTGTGAGCCTTTGAACTTAGAGCCGAATTGTCTTTGTTAGAACTGGATATGGCTCTATGTTCATTTACTAGTCCCAGGTGATGAGGAGGCAGAATATCATCAAGTTTGTTTTGGGCAAGGACTTGTGGGGAAGATGAGAGAAATAGCAAAAGAGACCGAGAAAGTGCATCCCATAAAGAAGAGAGAAAACAAATAGGGTGTGGGGGGCCTGGAGGCTAAGTGAATACACGATTTAAAGAGGAGGGAATGATCAACAAATGTTGCTGAGCAGTTGAGTAAAATGCATACTTTTTTTCTGAGGAGAACTATAAGAAACTGATAAAAAGTAATTATCTTAAAGAAGAGGTGCTGGTGGAAGGGGAAGGGAAGGCTTCCACTTATCATAACCTACCTTCTTCTGTTTGAGTTTTCTAACCTGGTATATTAATTACTTTTTTGTAATATGAATTATCTGAAAAGTGAGATTATGTACATTTTCTTTAAAATCTTTTTGTAAAGAGCTCCTTACCACCACCAACTTTTCTCATCCTCCAACTAAAGTTAGACAATAAGTCCAAGTGTACGATTCTTCAGGTCAATGTTTCTTGAGTTCTTTGCCACTTTTTTCCTTGGGTATGATGTATAATCTAAAATGAGGGAGGCAGAAATCAAATTCAGTTTCATTAATGGTGGTTTCTACCTTATAGGATGCTGTTCTATGAGAGAATTCAGTGAAAATTGGAAAGTGTTACAGATATGACTCTTAACCACTTTGGGCTGTTCATTCCCTTCTCCCCATGTTCATCAGTGGAAGGTCCCAGAGCAAGACCTGTTCCTGCACATGAGGCCCTTACCAACCTGTAACTTCCTCTTCTTTTACCTGCAGTGCCTGACCTCCGAATGTTCTGCTCCTTATCCTCTGCCTCACACTCAGCACTGTCTCAGCTAGGTCTGCCTGTCATGCTGAGAATCTTGATGTAGTCACACTTTCCCCAATCAAGTGCCTCACCACCTACCCCAAAGCCCTGTTGATAGGGCTGAGGCTTACTCCATCTTGGGACCTGACAAGACCTGTAGCCTCTGCTCATCTTTCCACTTAGACTGGCCAAGGTGACCAGCCCTGATAGGGATATACATATATACACAAATATACACATTGACGTATGCAAATACACACCATACACACGTATACACACATGCATGGCACTCACACACACACACACACACATTCATGCATATGTAGACATAACGAATAAACACAAACACAGAGACACATGCACTTCATTGGGAACCATTCTCAGGCCAGTACACATACATTCTTATGAACACATATATATGCACAAATATATGCACAAATATATATACATACATTGGAGAGGCCACTCTCAGACCCAGTGAGGGCACCAGCCAGCCATAGAGACTATGCGTGGGTTTGATCTTATTTAGACATGATGGAGGATTCTGGATTGCTCTGTATAGTATTAGAGAGGTCAAGTGGTAATTTTAAAGGACATCCGGTCCATTTTACCAGCTCCTAGATAGTCCCACCACCCTCAGCTACATGGACCTTTTCACATACAAGTGAATAATCTACCCCGTTTTCATTTTTGGAAAGGTTGCTTTGTCCCAGGTACCTTGCCAAGTATTTTACATATATCACCTTATTTTATTCTCACAGTAACCCAATGATAAACACTGTAAACTATAAACACTATGCTATGCTGCTTCCCTTCTTAATACAACACAGGTGGCCTTTCCATCTTTTGGTTTCCAAAACACTTTCATATGCACCGCTTTAAGTTGATTTTGAGTCTTCCAATAACACTGAAATAAGAAAGCTTGGCGTTGTAATTCCCTTTTTGCAGCTGAGACTCACATAGATTAAGAAACTTTCTTAAGACTGTAACAACTAATAAATAAAAGCTAGATCTAAACCCTCCATCTACATACTCCAGTTCCAGTAATTTTGCATATTTATTATTTTGTCAATTTATCATATATTTATGCTTCCTACCCATTTCCAGAGACTGTACCAGGCAGTATAAAAACAAAAACTGAATAAGATACAGTCCTGATTTTGAAATAGCTGACATTCTCAAAGGGAGGAAAGACTGGTAGAGAGATATATCATAATATCACATGCCAGATGCTCGGATAGAGACTTGGACAAACTGGGTGGAATAACTGGTTCTGCTGAGGAAGCTAGCATCAAAAGGAGGCCATGTGTAACAGACAACTCAAAGACCATGCTTTGTCCATGTCTTTGGAACATCTGCTTTGTGTGTGCAATAGATGGTAATGAGCCTAGCTAGTCTCTGAAAAATTGTAGTCAATCACATTCACCTTTTTCCTTCTGCAAGGTGTAAAAGGCAATGGTAATTAATTGGAGTACAGTTTCTAAGCCAATACAACTTAGTACATCAATTATATAGGGACCAATAGGATTCCTGTTTGTCACAAATAGCTGTTATTATAGGTGAAAAACTACATAATCAAATGTGTCCCTTCATATTGCTTGTGTAGTTTCCTAGCTATTTTAGTGAGTTACAGAAAATTCTAGTCTACGCAAGATCAAATGTTATTTGCATGGGGGTCTTATGATTTTTTTTTTGCTTTGTTTTTTACTTTTAATTATTAGATGCCTATATTTCTCTCTCTCTGTCTCTGTCTCTCTCTGTCTCTCTCTGTCTCTGTCTCTCTCTCTCTCTCTCTCTCTCTCTCTCAGACATTTTCAAACATACCCAAGAGTAGAAAGAATAATATAATCCATATCCATCATCTAGTTTCAATAATTATCAACATTTTATTAATCTTGTTTCATCTATTTTTTCACATAGCCACACTTATTTTTCTGGAGTATTTTAAAGTAACTACAGTCTTATTTTTGAGAAAGGTTTGAAGGGGTGTGAAATTAGAATGAGAAAATATATGTTTTTCCAAACCTCATGGTTCGTTAGCCCTAATTAAATTGCCAGCATGATTTTTAAAAAAACTATTCCAGTTTTAGTAAAATTTCTTTTATGGCATTAGCTCAGCTAGGAATGCACAGTTCAACTGGGCAAGGTGTCTTTTGGCTCTTCTCCCTTTGAATGAGTTCTGCCAGAACAAACAGAATGGAAAAGTTTTTTGACCTAACACTTTGGATAAGAACAAAGCATAGTGCAGAAATAGATACATAGGAGTTTTGACTGAGTATAAAGGATACCATTGTTGTCACTGTTCTGCAAGGGTCAATATATTCGGGTTTCAAAGTAACACATTTGTCCTTTCTGTCATTGGAACTATGATTTCATTTATTTCCTTGTCCCCTATTTTCAGGAGAGTGGCCTCTTAGTCAATAGGCTCAAGATATCCTGGAATTCACTGTGATGAATGCAAGGTGAAAAGTTCTAAGTACCTTACCGGATGGAGTACAGAAGTTAGGCAACACCATCATCAGCATTAGAAATGAGCAATGTTTTCCAATTCAGGTGGTTTTATTCCTAAAGATACAAACTTCAATATTACTTAAAATAGTAAAACAATAGAAACAACTTAAATGTTGAATAAAAGGGGGATGATAAAGTAAATCGGAGTGCATCTATCTATGTAAATGGAATCTTATAAAAACATGGTTTGTTGGAAATTGCTTATTTTATCACATTACATGATAAAAGCAGTATATGAAATTATATGGCCAGGATGAGCTCAACTATGTAAAAAGTACATGGAAACAAAATTGGAAGGTAATAATGCCAAAAGGTTAACAGTGGTTGCCTTTGAGTGGTAGAGTTATGAGTTATTCTTCTGTTTCTTTTAATATCTTGTGTCTTTTTTTCAAATTTACTACAGTGAGCGTGTAATTACTTGTATAATCAGAAAAACATTTTTTTTCTGAATAAAAAGGACAAGCAAGTCTCAAAAACCCAGTGTTAGAAGAAGATCAGCAATCTGTTTTGAATGTTTCCAAGGCAGTGAACAAGGCAAAAGTAAGAAGGATGATTTCAGAGTCCCCAGGGGAGACTTGTATAGTTAGTTCCTAGGAAACCAGAAGTTTTAGCCACTCAAAACACATGTAAGTGTTTTTTGGTGTGAATCAAAACCTTCCATTAGATATAATTGCAACAGCAGCTGTTACACAACCTGTATAAACTATTTTTGGTGTGAACCAAAAATTTAAAACATAGAAACTTTGTTAACCATTTCATGGTCACCTAGGTATAAAACACATCCACCACTGGCCAGGTTTGGCTGCACTAATAGAGGGGAAATTCCTGATGCTGTGGTGGAGCTTTTAGGGAAGGCTTAGCCAAAAATTAAGACTACTCTTCTGAATGTTTCTTTTTTCTTCTTCATCTTATTCTCTTAGGGGGAAAAAAGGCAATTTGTAAATGGCTTTAAAGTTTACTGGATTTCTTAAAATGTCATAAGTGATTCATGTCTATTGTAATAAGAATAACAAAAGTATATAAAGGAAGGCATAATCTCCTGGTTCTTTTCCATCCACTTCTTCTGGTTCCATCCACTTAGATATATTCACTTAAATACATTAATTTGATGTATCTTTATACAGTTTTTCTATGTTCATATAGTATGTACAGACGCACACATGAATAAAAACTTTCTCTTCCCCTTATTTTCTTTACAAAAATGAAATACTTTATACTCAAATAAATATAATCATAGAATTACCTTGAGTATTTGTTTTGTTTTTGTTTTTAATTAATTTTTTTATTTAGTTTCAAGTATACAGTACATTGGTTAGACATCTATATAGTTCATAAAATGATCCCCCCAATTACTCCCTCCCTCCCCTGACCCTCCACCTAGCCATCATATTAATGCTAACTGCATTCCCTATGCCGTGCTCCCCAACCCCATGCCCATCCATCAGCTACTAATTTGTACTTCTTCCAGCCCTTCACCTGTTCTCCCTGACCCCCCTCTCTATCTGACACCAAATTGTCCACTGTATTTGAGTCTGTTTTTGATTAATTTGTTCATTTTATTCCTTCCATTCCGCATGTAAATGAAATCATGTAGTGTTTATCTTTCTCCGTCTGACTTAAATACCTTCTAAGTCCATCAAAGCAATGTCTTTTTCCATCCCCTTCCTTTTCATATGTAGGGATCTTGTTTTCTTATTCTTTCAGCTACTCTATCTTTTGGTTGGAGCATGTAATTATTTTCCATTTAAGGTACTTGTTGATAGGAATGTAGTTGCTACCATTCTTTATTCCTATTTTTGATACATGTTTTTTTCTTCTTAAAGAAGTCCCTCCAACATTTCCTGTAATACTGGCTTGGTGATGATAAATTCCCTTAGCTTATTTTTGTCTGGGAAGCTCTTTATCTGTCCTTCAACTCTAAATGGTAGCTTTGCTGGATAAATTATTCTTGGTTGTAGATCCTGGGTCTTCATCCTGTAGTATATTTTTTGCCAAACCCTTCTGTCCTGCATAGTTTCTTTTGAGAAATCAGCTGCCAGTCTTATGGATGCACCCTTGTAGGTAACTAACTGCTTTTCTCTTGCTGCTTTTAAGATTCTTTTTTGTCTTTAATCTTTGGCATTTAATTATGGTGTGTCTTGGTGTGGGCCTCTTTGGATCCCTGATTTTTGGAATTCTCTGAGCTTCCTGGGGTTTTATGTCCATTTCCTTCACCAGGTTAGGGAAGTTTTCTATCATTCTTTTTTGAAATAGCTGTTCAACATCTTGATTTCCTTCAGTTATGCCAATCAGACGAATATGTGGATCCTTAATAGTGTCCCATATCCTCCTTAAATTATTTTTATAGTCTTGGCATCTTTTTTCTTGCCATTCTGATTGAATGTCCTGATTGGCTTTCCTGTCCTTTAGATAGGGCACTTGATCCTCTTCTTTATTCACTTTCTTTATACCTTTGTTTATTTCATTTAATGTACTTCTCACCTCAGATAATGTGTTCTTCATTTCACATTGGTTTCCTTTTATAATTTTTATTTCCATTTTTACGGTTTTTTAAAATTTTTTGTTAAAGTTCTCACTGATTTTATCTACACTTCCCAAAAATTCATTGAGCATCTTTATAACCAGCGTTTTGAACTCTTCATCTGTTAGATTACTTGACTCCATTATATCTGGATCTCTGTTCTCTTCTCTCATATGGTTTCTGCTTCTTTGTCTTCCCATTTTTGCTGCCTTTCCATGTCTATTTCTAGGTACTAAGCAAAGCTCCTAAGCCTCCCAGTCTTATTAGTGTAGATTTGTGAAGTAGGTGTCCAGTGGCACAGTCCTGAGAGGAGTTTAGCTGCAGGCCAAACTTAACCCAAGCCTCTGCCCCTCTGGGGCCACCTGTTAAGATTCAGCAAGCACTCCACAGATGCTGTGTTATAGTTGCCTCAAAAGGCCACACCAGAAACCGAGGCTGCCTCTAGTGTAAGTCTCAGCAAGGAGCACCTGACTTGCTGAGGATACATCTGGATGTGGCTTGGGTGGGGCCGCAAGTTAGGGGAGGTGGAGCTTGAGGGAATCCTCTGGGTGGAGTGACCTCTGTTATCCAGTTTGATGATGTCACAGCTATGACGGTGCTATGTCCGTGCACTGGTAGTGGGGGAGGACTCAACAGGGAACAATGGATACTGCCGGCATTTCTGTACCCAACGAGTCTTGCCTCAGCCCTCAGACAATGTCTCCCTGTAAGTCCCTGATGCCCACTGCGTGCAGCTGAACCGGCACTGATGCTTAGAGCAAGTGGGTCCGTCACCTCGAAAATCCACTCACGGACGCGGCCCCTTTAAGAGACGTCTGCCACTGCCACTGCCACAGCCTCCATCCCACTCAGCTGCTCAGGACCAGGCAGCCCCCAGTCCTCGCCCCATCCTACCTTCTGCCATTGCAGGGTGTTTTCTTGGACTTCTCCCTAGTTGTATGGCTTGTTCCTCTGGATCCCAGGCAATTTTTCCTTGCTGCTGTTCCTTGTTTCTGTCACAACTTTGATTTGGTCGCCAGAGGGATGAACAGAGCCTTTATCATCTATGCCATTTTTTTCTCTCTGAGTATTTGTTTTTAAAACAAACTGTTTCAAGTTTGGCCCCACCCTAAACTTATCAAATCCGAGCTTTCAAATAAGTTTAGTGAGTTCTATTATCAGAAAAGTTTGATAAATCCTGCTCTATATATTATTTGCTTTTATTTCTTAACGATATACCATGGTTATCCTTTCAGGTTAATGCCTATACATCAAAGTCATATTTTGGTAGGTGTAGGGAAAGGTGAACAGATTCAATTAAAAAAAAACTAAATTATTTGTTTTGCAAAAGATATTATGAACAAAGTTAAGGCAAAAGACAGACTAGAAGACAATATCTGCAACACAAATAGCAGAGCGTTAATATTCTTAATATACAAAGAGGTCTTATAAATGAAGAAATGAGAAAATAAATAGATAAATAAGTAAAAGGGGGAGGCACTGTTGTGGTAAGAAGCAGACTCTTGAAATGGTGTTAGTAAGTAGCATATTAATTAATTAACCTTTAGATCAATACCTAGAGAAGGGAGAAGGAAGGAAGAGTGAACGTAGAGAGAAGTAGAGCTGTGATGCAGGCCCAAAGATAATTTCAACTATACTAGCCCTTCAGAGTCACCCCTCATCACTTTCTTTCAAGGCCATCATGATTGGGGCTGTACTGTAGCTGTCATTCATTTTCAGCTTACACCCATGCACCATGGCAATCCATCCATGAAACATGCTCAGGCTTTTTCCTCCTTTGTCAACTAGTCACAAGGAATACTCCCATATACCATAAGTGTGAGAGTAAGAAGAGATGCTGGTAAAATAGTGGTGGATGACATAGGAATCTGGGCCACCTGCTCATATGCCTACTTATGTCCTCTGGTCCTTCTTGTGCTGGATTTATTACGTCCTTATAAGAGCTTATTGTTGTTCCCATTTGACCTTAAGATTTGGTTGGTCTGACAGAACATAGCTCATGATGAGTAATTGTGGCCACATGCTTACCTGGTATCCCATGATCAGCTTGCTCCATTTCTACCAGGATCAAGTAGCATACTGGGAGTTATTTTTCAAAGATATATAATTCTCCTCTGAAGATGGCATGCCCTGGCTCCAAACCCCAGGGGTCAACATTGTAATTATCCCATGGGATTTGCCATAAACACCACATAGCATTTTTTCTCACCACTACTACCTTTAATACCACAGAGTACTCTGGTCATAAGGCTCAAACAGCAGGGCTGTTTCTATTGTAGCATAGACCTACTGCAGAGTGCTCCATGCTTTGAGCTCCACTCAAAGTTGTCAGTCTTATATCATCCAGAGTATGGGTCAGAGCAGTATTCTCAAGTGAAGAATATACTGCCTCCAGAACCAGAAGAAGCCTACCAGATGTTGCACTTTCCTTCTTTGTGGCGAGAGGTGCAAAGTGCAATAATTTGTCCTTTACCTTAGATGGCATTACTCAGTGTACCCCTAACCAATGGACACCTAAGAAATTTATTGATGTGCCAAGCCCCTGAATCATTACAGGGTTTATCTCCCATGTTGTAAGTAATTGTATATTACTAAGATTACAAATGTGCAAGATATTTTTTGTTTATCCAGTTTGATTAGCATGATTTGTTTCATATAATGGATTAACATGATGTTCTGCAAGATATCCAAATCTCTCCAGACTGTATATGACAGAGGATAAGAGAGTTAACGTAGCCCTGTAACAAAAGTACAAATGTATATTGTTGTCTGTCCCATATGGATCTGAAGGTTTTCTGATCTTATTTTCTGAATAGTATAGAAAAGAATACATTCACCGAATTAATGGCAGCATACCATGTACCTGAGGCTGGGTTAATCTGGTCTAGCAGATATACCACGTCTAGCACAGTGGCAGAAGTTAGGACCACTACTTGTTTGAGTTTACAATTGTCTGTCATTTTCCAAAATCTATCCGCTTTTTTTCCAGGGGTCAGATTGGTGAATTAAATATAGATATGACAGAGTCTAACATGCTTAGATTATTAAGAATGACACTAATTTTCATACTTCCTTGCCAAATACAGGATTATTTTTCCCACTATTCCATTATGGGAAAAATTTCTAACTTACAAGAAATTCAAAGTATGATACATTTAACCCCATTTTAGACATCAACAAGGTTCTAAATATTACATTTTATTATGTTTGTTTTATCACATATTTATCATTATTCTATCTGTGTATCACACCACCTAATTTTTTGATGAATTTCAAAGTAAGTTGCAGGTATCAGGAGCTCCCCTTGAAACAATTCAGCATGTGTATCATTAGAGTTCAATGTTTACAGTTATTATTTTAGGTAAAATTTTCATATAATGAAATAAATCTTAAGAGTCCCATTTGATGACTTTGACAAATGCATATAACCTGTGTATCATACCATTTAATTACTCGCCCCCAAAATACACATACACACCTGGACTAGCTCCACCTGGGTGAGTGAACAGGCTACTCATCTAGTCCTTTGTGCATTGGTGCCTTCTTCCCTCTGAACACTATATTCTGAGAACACATCTCTATGACTCACAGCTAAAGACTGACTCCATGGCAAGGTGGCACCAAGAGCACTCCCAGGGACAGTCAGCTTTTGGTGAGCTAACAAGACTCTCCTGCCTTCTCTGGAGCTCCCATCCACGCCATAGTTCCCTCCTTCCCATCCCTCCAGGTACCTGGAGTTTCTTCTCATTTCCCCTAAGATGCTCTGGGATTCGTGTCAGGTAGGAACCAGGAGGAGGCAGGCTCCCCGGATATGTCACTGTGAAAACGAAAATCACAAAGCACATATGCTCTGTGCTGACCAAGGCGCCAGTCCTGGGCAGGTCCACTCAGGCCCCTAATTAGACCCTAGGAAGAGAAAGAAGGAGAAAGAGTTCATTAAAAAGCCAACGAAGCCCAGAAAGGAGAGTGACTTTTTCTAGGAAGGCTTTGTGCCAGCACTGAGCTGGAGGAAAGCTGGGAAAAGGAAGAGAGCTACATGCAGGCCTTGCTGGGGCACAGGGCAGGAGAATAAGAGGCTCATTCAACACTTTATTCCTGCCGTCTCCCTCAGACTGGCAGGTACACAGGTGAGTGTCGAATCCTCTCTCAGCAAGCCTTTTATGGAGCCATCACTCTGACTGGGAAGTCCTTTAGTTGTCCATGTTATCCTGGCCCTTAGGCCTGAGCCCCAGATGTGCCCTCTGGGCTTCTCCCACAGAGCTCCCTCCCATCCCTGGTGTCCTATCCAGGCCCTCAGCCAGCCATGCTGTCCCCCACCTCACACCTTCCCTAGTGAGGGCTCCATGGCTTAATTATGCTCCCTGCATCCCCCTGTTCCTCTTGATGTAAAACTGCCTAATTTAGCTCTTTGGCCTTGATCTGTCACTTGGGGAGTGTATCTCTCTCCTCCCCCACATTTTATTTTCTTTATTTTCTGAAATCTGTTTGCCTTCCCCGAGTCTTCACAATTGGAACTGAAATCAGAGCTGTAAAACATACCATGTCAATGGCTGTAATGAAACTAAATCTCTGTTCAAAATGCATATTTATTTTGCATTCCAGATGTTCTGTTTCATATGCTGAAGCTTTTACCAGTAGCAATAAGCCATTGGAGAAATAAGTACTAAATGTAAATCAAGTTAGACCGACCATGGGTCCTATGCGAAGTAACTGGTCAGAACAGATAAATCCAAAGAGTAAAGTGGAAAGAGAGTTTTCTTTGAATTAGCAAACAGGGCTTTATTTATCCTCTCCATCAGTATGTTTTTGTCTTTGTTTGCATCTTCCGTGTGGTAAGGGTGAAAGAAGTATCTAGAGAATGGGGAGGTTGAAAAAGCAAATTGAATTCATTCTATATCATTAATTTAGTTTGCAGTCCAGGTCAGTGGTGATTCTCCAACTTGAGTCTGTATCAGAATCACCTGTAGTAGGTACAGGGCAAAAACTGAGAATTTGTGTTTCTAACAGGTTCCCAGGTGATATTGGTCTGGGGATCACACTTCGAAATCAGAAATTGTGAGTCCTCCTACTTTGTTCTTCCTTTTTTAGGATTATTTTGGCCATTCTGGATCCCTTGCAATGCCATGTGAATTTTAAAATCAGCCTGTCAATTTCTACAAAGAAAGTCAGCCAGGATTCCGATAGGGATTATGCTGAATCTGCAGACCAATTTGGGGAGTATTTCCATCTAACAACATTAAGCCTTCCCATCCATGAACATGAGATGTTTTGCTATTTATTTAGAGCCACTTTAATATCTTTCAACAATGTCTTGTAGTGTTCAGAGAATAAGTTTTGCACTTCTCCTGTTAAACTTATTCCTAAGTATTTTATTTTTAAATGTTATTGTAAATGGGTTTTCTTAATTTCATTTTCAGATTCTTCTTGTAAGTGTATAGAAATACAATTGATTTGTATGTATTAATCTTGTATTATGAAACTTTGCTGAATTAATTTATTAGCTCTAATAGTGTGTGTGTGTGTGTGTGTGTGTATTCTTTATGATTTTCTATAGTGCGAGATCATGTCATCTGCAAATAGAGGTAGTTTTTGCCTGTGCCTTTCCAATATGAATGCCTTTTATTTCTGTTTCTTGTTTAATTGCACTGACCGAACCTCCACTACAATGTTGAATAGAAGTGATGAGAGTGGACCTCCTTGTCTTGTCCCTGATCTTAGGGGGAAAACATCAGTCTTTTACCATTAAGCATTTGTTGAATGTTTTTATCATGGAAAAGTATTGCATTTTTTCAAATAATTTTTCTTTATCTCTTGAGATAATCATTTGATTTTTAGATTTTATTCTATTGATGTGGTTTGTTACATTCATTGATTTTCAGCTATTAAGCCAACCTTACGTTCCTGGGGTAAATCCCAATAGGTCGTGGTGTTTAATTATTTATACCATTTACTGGATTTGTCTTGCTAGTATTTTGTTGCATGTTTTTGCATACATACTCACAAGACATATTGATCTGCAATTTTCTTGTGTTGCCTTTGTCTGATTTTGGTGTCAGGTATTGCTGACCTCATAGATGGAATTGGGCCGTGCTCCTTCCTCTTTTATTTTTAGAGGAGTTTGTGAAGATTATATATCAATGTTTGGTAGAATTCACCAGTGAAACTGTCTCTTATCGGGCTTTCCTTTGTGGGTAGTTTTTGAATTATTAATTCAATCTCTTAAATTTCTTCACTTATTAAGGTCTATTCAGATTTTCTCTTTCTTCTTAAGTCACAGTAGTTTGTTTTTTTCTACTAATTTGTCTATTTTGCCTAAGTTACCGAATTAATTGGCATACAATTAATTGGCATACAATTAATTGGCATACAATTTAAAAATTATGTTAATACAATAATTAACAGTATTCCTCCTAATCCTTTCTATTTCTCTAAGGTCAATAGTAATGGGGGCCACAGTTTGAGAACCAGTGCTTTAGAGGCAGTGCTAGGTAGGCTGGAAGTTCAGGAGTCTGTGGTCCTGGGAGGACTTGCCCAGAAGCAGGGACTGCACCATGTGACCTGGAGAAGGTTTTAGTTCAGGGAGGCCAGGCTTTAGGTAGAGCTCAGCAACCCACTCCTGGGGCTCCTACCATAGTCAAAGAGACAGGTTATACCCTGGACCTCCTATCAAAGGCCCAGTATATACTGGAGTCATCTAATTCCCATGTCTTCCTCTTCCTGGAAGGTGGAGGGAACTGAAGAACCGGTAAACCCTGGGGCATGTGGCCCATGCTGTAGAGCAGAGGTGCTTCTCAAACTGAGTCGCCCGAGGCAGGAGTGCTTGGTAAAACCCAGATTTCTGAGCCCACATCGCAGCTTCTGGTAGGTAGATCTGGGATGGTGGTGACTGAGAATGTGCATTTCCAACAAGTTCCCTGGTGATGATGACCGATGCCTCTTGGTCAAGGGAATAAAAAGGCTTCTGTGTTCTTATGACTGAAGCAGAAAGGCCTTGCTGCTGAGAGAGACGCAGGCCAGGGATCAGGCTGAACAGAGACTGATGGTTTATGTGGCACCAGACTAAAAATTCTGAGTGACTTGATTTTTCTCGAGTAAGGGTTACTGCAAAAAGTGCCGAATATATGTCATTTATTCATTCTAAAGATATTTGAAACCGATCATTGAATGATGTTTAGGTTCAGCTATTTCAACAAAGGGAAGAGGAAAGAGAACCAACATTTATTGAGTTAAACTTCATACTAGTTCCTTTATATATGTTACCTCATTTGCTTCTCACAACAACTATACAAAAAAAACCAATAAAAATAATAACATCCCCATTTTTTCAGATGAGGAAATTGAGCCTCAGAGAGCTTAAGTGATGTACTTAAGACCACATATCTAATAAGAGCTGGACGTAGGATATCACTCCAGGTCTGGCTCTGAAGCCCTTTCCTCTATACCCTGCTCATGAATTCATAAAGGATGCATCCTTATTGAAAGGTCAGAGGAAAGGAGGGAGAGTGTTTTCAGGGAAAACATGTTAGAAACCAAATGTTCACCATGGAGAGTAAATGATGAGGAAGGAGGTTGAAGGGATAGGTAAGACCTAGATCATGCAGGGCCTTGAAAGTCACAAGAAATTTATACTTTATCATAGTCAATGAGGAGTCACTACAAAAAGTTAAGAAGGGGTGGGAGGTTACATTATGTGTAGCCTAAGAGAAAGTGAGCTGGTGGTGAGAGCAGAGGTGTGGGCTGGCGGAATCATAGGGCTCCGGAGTTGGAAGGGATCCTAGAGCTAGTCCTTGTCACTCATGTGACAGATGAGAAAACTGGGTCCTGGAGAGGGCAAGACGCTTGCTGAAAGGATGCTGTGGGGGCACCGCCCAGCTCCACTCCTACCCTTTAGTCCCGAAGGCCTCATTTCTCCAGCTGTAGGGAGTGATGGTGATGGCCAGTGCACACAGCTGAGCCCCTCGCCAGGAAAGGCCCTGGGCTGAAGAGAGCCATCAGACCCAAGGTCGTGTACCCATTCCAGAGGACAGGTCAGTGCAGGAGCATAAATCCCTGGCCCCTTCACAACAATTTAGGACAACTCTGAAGGTCTCCGCTGGCTCCAGAGCTCCCCGTGGGAGCCTTTGTTGTAGCTGCATCACAGTTCAACTTCCTCTTCTGCGTGGTTGCCCTCTTTTCTTCACCCACCAAAAATGCTGATCCTAGGAGAGCTCCCCAAGAAACCTCCTGCCCGCAAAGCTCTGTCTTGCCCTCTGTTTGTCTGGGAACATGACCTTGATGCTTCCCCAAGGTCACAGGCCAATTCAGTGGAGTCAGGACAAGAACCTGTGCCATCTGACTCACGACCTTTCTACCATACCTGGCTGACTTCCCACACTGATTCTTCTTAGGCTTTCATTCTGTCACATCCACCTGGGAACTTGAGACAAGTGACCTTAGAGAATGGATCAAAAGGTGCTAAGAGAAACCCCTTTTCTTCCTCATGGTGATGATTACATGTATGTGTTGAACAATTCGACCTTCCTGTTTATAGGAGGAAATGTCAGGTGCCTCTCAGGCTCCTCCTGGCTACTCCACTTGCCAGGGACAGTGGCTAGGGGAACTCGGCCTGGACCAGGCTGAAGTTAAAAAAGATCATGCAGATGGCTCAGGGCTTTGGTCCCAAGGCCCTGGATCAGGACAAGTGTGACCTTGAGGTGTAAAGCTCTGCCCCAAGACAGAGGCAGGCTAGGGATTCTCAGAGCCCCCTCCCCCTACACACATATCTTGCTGAAGCACTTCCCTGCTCCTCATTTTGCAGCGAGACCCAGGGTTTTGCAGTGAGTGCTGTGCCCACTCACAGGCTCTGTTCACTGGAGTCCTTCCTCACAACGTGTCAGCTGCTGCCGCCACCTTGTTTCCAGGTGAAGTATGTGGAACCTCGCGTTATGGCCTTTTACAGCCCTGTGGAGCCACAGTAGTGGGATTTGTATGGATTCATTGGCTGCTTTTGTTTATTGGTGTGTGGCGGCTGCAAGGCCTGGAGGAGGCCAAACCCTAGACTTTCAGGAGCTTCCTTGACCCCTCAGGATACTTCTCTGTCTTGGGGAGCTGGAGAGAGGCTGAGAGGAGGCCTCTGACCCCAGCTGCCAATCAGGAGGCCAAACACTTGGGAGGAAACTAAGCTTTTGTTTATATACCAAGTCTCCCAAGTAGTAAACACATCAATACTTAGTGCAGCATTCGCAATGCCCCAAAGTCAGTGAGACTGATGGACCACACACCTTAGAAAGCAGTAAGTGGGCAGTTTTAGAAGTTCCAAGTCTTGAGTCAAATAAGAGCCAAGGTCAAATATGGCTTTCAAAATATTCTGTGCTGAGAGGAAGAAATGGCTGTGGGTCACTGTGCAAAGACAATTATGAATGTTTGACGCACACATAAGACTTCCAGTTTAAACTTCATAGAGACGGACCTTTATTGTTCCTCTTTCTGTGTCCTGCTTATGCATTTCCTTCATCTGTAAAGACCAATCTCTATTTAAAATTTTTATCACGAAATATTCAGCTATATAAAATGGTATAATCAGTATCCATTTATTCACCACTGTGTTTATGAAATAAAACCTTACAAATATAATTGGCATCTCCTGTTTACCCTATTTTCATTCATTTCCCCACTCTCAAGAAATAGTATCCTGATTTTGGAATTTATCATTCCCATGCACATGTAAGCTCTTCCTTTGATCTCTGTTATCCATATTCACCAGTAATTTCAAGCTTAGCACAAAACTCACCCCCTCTGCAAATCATTTTCATTTAATCCCACCTCATTTAAATTTCTTTTTCTTTCTTCTCAGCCTTATGTTTTCTACTTTTTATTTTATTTTCTTTTACCTATGGATTCATTCCTTGATAACATCGCACTTCCTTCATGGGCTTTCTTGATCCCTCCAGCCAACCCTGATGTCTATTCTCTCTGTTTGGAAGGAGAAATATAGTTGGCTTTTGAGTTAAAATCCTGACTCTATCACTTATTAGCTGTGTAACCTTGAGCAATCAACTTCTTTCTCTGGGCCTGTCATTTATTACCTATAAAACAGGAGTCACTTGAAATTTGCTGTGAAGATCAAGTGAGATATTGTATTGGGGTTTATTATCCCCATGAATGTGAAAGTCTTCTTCAGTGTACTAAAATCCATAGCCATCATCAATTTCAAACTTGTAAGCATTGATTTGGTTGTTCGCACTCATTTGTTTCATCTATTGGTTACATACCGTCTCCTGACATGCTATAACTGCCTCATATGCATAAATAAATCTTTTCTTCCCAGAAAAGATGGATGCTCATGAAAAGCAGAGAGGGAGCCACACAAAATGGTAATATAATTTATCACCTAAACTAATACATTTTTGAGAGTGATTGTGGGGGGCTATTAATAATTGCACAAGATCCCAGCATAAAACTAGACTATTCCAGGGGAACCAAGGTATATGGTCATCTCAGTCATAGATCTGTTCAGAATCTATTCCAACCCTCAGCCTAGTGCTAGGTAGGGAGTAGGTGCTTGCTCAATCAATATTGCACAGTGGAATTGAAGGGCTTGCAGCCTTGGAAGTTAGCAAACATAGCTAGTCTTGTATAGCTCATCTCTTCTTCCCTGTCTCTTGCACGCCCTTCTCCTTATTTAGCACTAATGTCACCCCCAAATAGCACATTCATCATCTCAAATTAGCCATTATTAAAGCCATCCATTTGCAGGGCTGCAGCTAAAATAAAT
Source organism: Pteropus medius (assembly GCF_902729225.1). Lineage (NCBI taxonomy): Eukaryota > Metazoa > Chordata > Mammalia > Chiroptera > Pteropodidae > Pteropus > Pteropus medius. The sequence continues at coordinate 393,215 of NW_024347867.1, forward strand.
TGTGTTATTATTCCAGTTACAGCAATGAATGGCTAAACATCAAAAGCCATTTTGATTTTGCAGCAAGAAGGAAATCAATTATTGTGTCCCACTGCCTTGTCCAAAGCAGTATCCTGCTTGCTGCTGGGAAACACCAGCCTCCCTCTCCACCCAGTTATACATGCATACTACCTTAGGCCTCGCCTTATGATGCTCTAGAGCCCAGGAAGAGGAAGGACATATTCCTTCTACCAGTCTGGATCAACTCAACCTCTCAAAACCTGAAGTCTTCTTGGCTTTGAGGCTGAAGTATGAGGCTCCTTCTGGCTTCTGCTGCTTTCTTCTCTTCCCACCCCCAGCCTGATCCCTACAGACCTGGGAAGTGAGCCAGCCTGAGGTGAAGTCTTGGTTCAGACCCCTCCACTGCCCTTCTGGCTTGTCAGAGGTAACCTTGTGAGGCCTAGCCACCTCATTTGTGTCCCCTTCTTCTTGAGTCACATAGTTTCCTGGACCGTGACCCCAGCTGACCATTGCAAAGTTATTGATGGATGAGAAAAGCTTGAGGAAGATCATCTTCCAGAAAACATCTGCATCTTAATAGGATCTTCACTGCTTTACCTCAAAGGCATGATCTAAACTCCCAGGGTAGGACAGTGCAGGTTGGGGTGGGGTAATAGTGGAAACGCTGCCTAAACAGGGTATTGATCACAAGCTCTTTATATGGTGGGAATAATGACAATGGTATGAGAATAATAACAGGTACTGGTTTTTGACAGTTTACACTGTGCTAGACATGAATTGAGCAGTCCAGATTCCTCCAAACCCCACCGTGTGCAAACTTGAGCTGTTGAAAAGATTAAATAATCTAAGGTATTGCAACCTTTCAGTGCATATTTCCCAAGGGCTGCACTGGGTGAGATGCTGTGAGCTCTATTTCTCATCACATCACACTGCAGAACTACTACGTATAGCCAGAGCTCCTCATTGACAGTTCCAGCTCCCTGTTACCTGACTTTGCTTTAGGAGTTAGGCATGGGAGTAAGACTTAATTAACAGGTGTGTGTGAGGTGGAGCAATTTTCCCAGGCCCTTCTTGTCAACAGGTAATGGGGAACTGGGGCCACATTAATTTACTAAAATTAAGTTATCTCAACTGGATAGTGCCCCCAAGAGCTACCAGTATAGAATTCATTTGTCTGTGCCCGGTGACAGAAATTATACAAACACTGGAATTTTCTCCAAGCCCCAGAAACAGAACTGTATGCAGACTGTCGGCCCCATGGCTCTCTGCTCACCATCTCCCTTCCCCACTCCTGATCCAGCATTTCCCAATGTGTGTGTGTGCATACTCATACACACATACCCCTCAAACAGTCACGACTCATATATCACCCTCACCCCACACACAGACTGCCATGTCTCCTACACCTCCCTATACCCATCCCCTTTACCCACACATCTCCACTCATAGCCCCCACATATGCCCCCATGCATACACCCTCACACTGCTCCCTCCAACCCACACACACATCCTGAGGAAACTTTCTGGTGAGATCCTCCTAAGAAGTGGGCTGCCAGGACAGAAGCAGTCCTCAGGTGTAAGCCCCAAAATAGTCACCAGCTAATATAGATTATTGATCTATATTTGCATTGCTTACAGGAACATAAGCAAGATTGTGAAGTATTTGATCAATGTTTTTGTTTACGTTTTTAACCCCATTCCTGCCGTTATCATGAAGAGGAAGGGTAGAGGTAATCTCTCCATTTACAGGTGAGAAAATTAGTATGAGAGATAAGTGTCTTGTCAAAATTGTGTGACAAATCAGAAACTGGACTGAAATGACAAAGGTAGCCTCAGAATTTCTGATTTGTTTCTTCACTTTAAGTCATATCTGAATTGAGAGTACTTGTTTATTTTTTCTGTTGGGCCAGAAAGATCCAATGATCTTTGGATCTTCAAGTATCCAAGTATCCTTCAAGTATCCATCCAACTCAGATTCAAGTTTGTCCTTCTCTATTCAAACCTTTTATCTCCTAATAAGGAGCAACAACTTTCAAAATACAAAGAGCTGTCCTTTTAAACATATATAGGTTTTCATAATTTAACAGTAATACAAGCTTATTTCAGATTTAGAAAATGAAGGTGAGCAAAAACATATACAACCTGCAGTTTCATCACTCAGAGATAACTGCTGTAAGCATTTTGGTATGTTTCCTTTTTGTCTTTTTTTCTGTGTTTGTATTTGTTTGTATATACAATGTGTATATATTTCATAGTATATTTCCTACATTCTAAGATACATATTCTTCATTTCTGAAATCAAAATGCATTTTATAATAGATGTCAAAACTGACTTGCAAATGGCCAGGCAGAGGAATCCACTGTGATATTGTTGTCATTGCTTATGTATGTACAAACCTAGCTGGGCATAAAGGGTATTTATTCACCTGATTGTCAGTTCAATTGAGTTATTTGCATTGGTAGCACCACTCACGGTTAAATTTTTAACTTAAATTTGGCTTTCTCCTAATCGTCACTTAAAATGTCTTCTAAAAATTACACTATGACGCATCAGTGAAATGAAAAATTATTGTGTCTGCAGAAGATTGCCTGTCACACACCAGACAATGCAATTAAAGGCAGTAGAAATTGCCAAATCTCTTGGAATAGATCATGCAATTTTTAAAGCTAGGGAAGTTTGGTGTGACTGTTTCATGCATTTTGAAGGACTCACTCAGGCATTGAACATTTATCTTTCAAAAGCTTCCGAGTGACTTTCAAGAGAAACTGATTGATTTCTAGCTAATGTAATCAAATTGAAAAATAAGTAAATAAAGAAACTATGAGTTTAACTAAACAGGAAAGGCACATAAACTCCCAGTGTTTCTCTACATGCTCTGATTTAATCTTGTTATATCATCACAAGCCAGGGTTATGAAAAGCAGCCACGTCACCGCAACATGCTACATCACTGCCAATGACCAAATGTAACTCAGAAGAATCTTTAGACTCTGAGATGGGAAGAAAGCTTAGACTGTACTTTTGATAGTATTCTTGAAGAAGAAAATGGTTTATAATTGTATGGATATATGTACGTTACTATTAGAAGAATAAATTTGGGGTATATTAAAGATAGTGTTTCTTTCCCCCAAAGCAATTAATAAACCATTGTCTTATAATCTATATAATCTCTGAGTTAAAAAAAATAGTCGGGATTATATTGTATGCATAGTTTTGGATTATGCTTTTTAACTTAATATTATATCATGAGCATTTCAATGGCTCTGAACATTTGAAAACATGATTTTGTGGTTTGCTATTTTTTATTATATGACTCTAATTATTTTAACTATTCCTCTATTATAGGATATTTAGTGCAATAAATAACACTGAGATCAATAGCCTATCTTTTTTCAGGAATTAAATTCAGCCGAAAATATAAAAATTGTTAAGTCTCTTCATACATATTGGAAAAATGCTTCTTAGAAAAGTGTGCAAATTTACAATGGCACCTGCAGTGAATGAGAGTGTGCCCCATCAATACATGTCTTTTTTAATTGAAAAAAAAATAGGCTTTTGCCAATTTGACAGGCAAAAATAAGATAGCATCTCTTTTATTTATAGTTCATTGATTACAACCAGAGTTAAACGCCTAAAAAACGTAACGTTGGTCATTTATATTATTTTGTGTACAATTTGCTGGTTCATGGACTTTGCTCATGTGTCCATTGGAGTTTCATGGTCTGTCATACTTATTTCCAATAATACACCAGGTGCTGTTGATGTCCCACTCCATAGTCCCCTAGCCCCTCCTGATTTCACCTGCAGCTGCAGTTTCCACCATCCTGACTTCTCTTCTCTGCCTGAGGCTTTCTGGGGCACAGCTGGAAGCTTGCTCTGCCTTAACCAGCTGCAATCTGGAAGTGCATGGTGGTTAACCCCTTTGGGGCTAACCTTCAGCTAAGGGGGATGGAATTCCATGGATAAACATCACAGACTCCCCATCCACCAGTGGGACAATTCTAAGACATGTTCCACATGGTTTCTCAGGAAGTCTCCAGCAGAACTGAGTCCCAGTGGCCTGCAGTGTAACTTGCTCTTTAACATACTCCTTATTAGCTTTTCTTCCTTTTCTTTATCTCACTTTCTCCATTTCCTCCTTGTATTTCCTGAGATAACCTCCCAAATAAACCATCTGTACCCAAATATTTTTCTCAGGGTGTAATTTTTGAAATTGAAAGTAAGAAAAAAAAATGAAACAAGAATATTTTCTAGGCACATACCTTTTATAGAAATGTTCAGCCTCTCAGTGTGAACTCCTCAATATACATGAGATATTTGAAAACAAAGAAGAATGAACACTATCCTCTTAGTAAAGGGGTGTAGGATACAACAATGCAGAGGGCTCTGTCACCTGTGGAATGTCAGTTGGCTGTTTCCAAAAATCTTGCAGGAGATGGCTGGACTCTCAGTGTAGGTAAAAATAGCTTTCTGAGCTGCAAGGCTAAAGACCAGAGTCTAGACTGAGTGAATTAAATCAGGTAAAGTCAACTGAAGCAGGCTTAATAAGCTTTTTTTTATACAGAGAGACTTATTTTAATATTTGTATTTATATCTATATCTGTCTATCTTCTATATATATATCATTCTGAATATATGACAGGATGCCAATTTATTAATTTACAATGGGAAATATAACTGTTAAACAGGCCAAAATGCTTGAGTAGGCAGATCAGTGCATTCTTGTAGGCAACTTTTGTGGGAAGCCAAATAAATGATCAAAAGATTGCTTGGTGAGCATAAAATCACAACAAGGGGAGTTAGTAAGCAAAAGAATGGTTTCTCAGATTAAGGCACTCTCATCAACTATGGGGCCAACTTTGCCAAGAAACCCATAATGCTGGGTTCACTTGGCCAAGATCATTCTCTTGAATAGCACTGGCTGGTAACGATCATTTCTTTGCTTTTAGCTGGCCAACTACTTTCTATTCACTCCAAGCAGTGTATAATACAATTAATTTGGTTTCCATTTACAAAATTACAATTGAATTCCAGTTCTGCTTTCTTAAGATTTGTCCTAGATCACTTTCAGCAGAATTGTGAGAGTTCCCAAGGTTTCCAGTAACACATTTACAGATAATTCCCTGGTTGATTTCCAGATATCTAATCATATCCTTCATATGTGAATTTTACTAGTTTAACTCCCAGGTAGCAACTGTATTTACTTTTTGTGAAAGAGGGTAAAATATATATAGGGAGCATCATATAGTTTCCCCCCTCCTGTTGAGATGAGAACTTCTTTCAACTCAGCAAGTTTCTACCTTCTTCCCATCCCCAGAATAGCTGATACTCTTTCTCATATTCCACACATCCTAGAATGTAATTCCTGTCTTCATTTCCCAATGGACTCATCTATTCTTCAAGATCCAGCTCACATATAACTTCCTCTAAGACTACTTTCTTCAATCACCTCCATCCCTGCTCCAGCACCAAACAGACAGACTCTTTCCCCTTAGTGTTGCCACAACACTTAGTTAGAATTTCTATTATAGCAGTTACCTCACTGTACTACAATCATTTATATGTCCATTTTTCTCCTTGACTATGAGATCCTTAAGGGCGGAGGCTATAGTTTTATTTATTTTTATATTCCTAGTTCTTAGCATAGTGTCTGGCCCTTGATAAATGCTTGAAGAAATGAGTTATCCAAAGTCTAATAGCCAAGCATCCAGCAACTGTTATATTTTCAAACTGCAGTTTTAAAAGATATATGGCTGAAAATCATCATGGGTCATTTAGCAAAGTTGACAGAGTGCTATAAATTAATGTCATATGCCATCCATTTATTCATCAACAAATATTTGTTGAACACCTACTATATGCACAGCACTGGAGACACAGCAATGATCAAGACCTGCAGACCTCTTTTTTATGGAACTTACATTCTACTGGGGGAGGACAGATGATTAGTACATAGATAATTAAAATAATTTCCATATTGTGACAATTATTGTAAAGAAAATAAAACAGGGTGACATGAAAGTAAGTGACTCGAAGAAAAATTTTTTTCGATTTGTTTTGTTTTTAATTGAGAAGTCAGGAAATGCCTTTTTGAGAGAGTGACTTTTGATCTGATATCTGAATGATGAGAAGGAGACAGGAATTCAAAGATCTGGGGAGTATACCAGGCAGAAGAATGACAGGTGCAAAGTCTCTGAGGTAAAAATAGGCTTGTGGTTAAAAGAACAGAGAGTGAAAAATCTGTGAGTGCTGGGGGCCTGGTGCAAAATGAGATCAGAAAGGTGGGCAGGCTTCAGATCATGTAGAGTTTTGTAAGCCACAGAATGATGTTTGGAGTTTTTTCAAAGTACAATGGAAAGCCAGTGGAGGGTTTTCAGTAGGAGAATGATATATTGTGATTTACATTTTAAGAAGATCACTAGCCTATTACAGGATAAATCTACATAGAAACCAAGATTCCCATCCGCAATACAAAACTGAAAGCTATCACAGAATTTTGCTTCTTTGGCAGTACTCACTCTAATGATACATTAATACACAGGGAGTGAAAAAACAACACAAGGCTCCAATATGTCTTCCAGAAAGTTAGTTAAATGTCACCATTTTACAGATGGTAAGGGCAGGTCATGGAAACCTCACTCTTTTGTTAAAAAGAGACTTTTAGACTAAAGAATGCTTAACCCACCCCAGGTGAATACACAAAGTAATCAACAAAATAGCCTAGAATAGGATGGAGAGAAGCTTCTTTAGTCCACTGGCCTATTTCATCATTAAAGTATAACTAGCTTTTGGCTCACTTCTCGTGTCAATAATGTGTGCTGAAAACCCCACCTAAACTCTCTAACTAAGGTTTAGGCATTGGAAAAGAGCTAAGCAGGAAACTGTCCACAGAGCATCTACTTTCCCCTCCTGATAAATCACTGCAGAGAAACCACATAGCGACTTGTTCTCATTCTCAGTTCCTTTCTGCCAGCTACAGGATTTGGAGCAATATAGGTTCAGTTACAATTCCACCATCACACGACTTGCGTTGTGTGCCCTGTGAGATTCTATGGAATTTCCTTAAATAAATCTTAGGAAAGATATGGGAACAGAATCTCACTGAAATACTCTGTCAGAAGTTGGGCTTTTTGTTTAGAATGAACCAAGAAGTCTGTTTTCTCGTGAAGCCTGAGCAAGACAGAACATCACCAAAGAGGGAAGAATTTCGAGGAGGCAGAAACATGGAGGCCATCTCAATTCCAACTTCTCCCTGACAAAGAGGCAGGGACATTGTATAAAGAAGGCAAATCTAGGACTCATATCTTAGAAAACTTTACATATGGAGGCTTGGGCCTAAAGATGCAAGGGAAGTATAGAAGATAACAAGGGGAGATCCTTCAGAAACATGGCGGAGTGAGAGACGTCCTCAGATCTCTCCCCTTGAAACAACAATAAGCTGAACATCTAAAACTCAACAAAAAACACCCAACTGCACACCAGCATGTCTGAGCATGGGATCTGCACATAAGCGCTACCACAGGTCAGAACCCCGGGTGTCGGGTGATGGACTCTGGAGAAATAAAGAAGCTGCCTCTCACAGCAGCCGGAGCTCCTTGCAGGAGAAGAGGGAGGGGTAAAAGTGTGGCGATTTCCCTCATCAGCCTGCCTGAAAGTGCAGAACTGCTAGCAGCCAGCAGCAGGGCCCAGTCATCAGGGCAGAAAGCAGAGAAGTGAGACGGGACCGCAGAGAAACAACAGTTGATTTTAACCAGCCCTGGTTGCAAAACCGAGGCTGAGCTGCAGTTCCTACCTCCTAACCGAAAGAGCCCTTCCCCCCATAACCTCTGAGACCGATCACCACGGAGCCCCAGGGGAATCTGAGCAAACACTACTAAAACTGTCGCTAACACTGACAGGGACTGAAACTGAGAGTAGCATGTGTGATTAAATCTCTACAAGAAAATTAAAAAAGACATTTAGGCTTTATATAAAGCAGGGATTCAAGAGGCTTAGACGCCACCTACTGGAAACCAAAAGAAAAACACCTTCTTTGAAGCAGACTAAAGAGAGACCTTTATACAGTAAATCTTCTTTATGGAAAAACAACAGAATACACTTCCATTAATGCCCAGGTGGAGAAATAGTCCATTAAACACAATGAACAACCAAGGTGACAAGACATCTCAGAAAGAAAGAGGGAAATCTCCAGAAAATAAGTTTACAGACATAGAAACATGTGACTTAAATGACAGAGAATTCAGGATGGTACTTCTGAAAAAACTCGATGAGATCAAAAACAACTCAAATCAATAATTTCAGGAATTGGAAAAACAACTAGATTAGCAGAGAAGGAGATTGAAACCCTCGAAAGGAACCAAATAGAACTTCTGGAGATGAAGAACACACTGCAAGAGCTGAAAAATGAAATAGCAAGCTTGAGAAATAGAGTTGACCAAATAGAAGAAAGGATCAGCGATATTGAAGACAGAAATCTAGAAATAAATCAGAAGGAAAAAGAGAGAAACCGAAGAATAAAAAAAAAATGATAAAAGAGAAATACAAGAACTAGCCGATACCATCAGGAGAGGAAACATAACAATAATGAGCATTACCGAAGGTGAGGAAAAGGAGCAGGGACTAGAAAGCATTTTCGGACAAATAGTGGACAAGAATTGCCCAAATCTAAGAAATGAGCTGGAGCTTTGAATTCAGGAAGTCAACAGAACACTCAATTATCTCAACCCAAAAGGCCTTCACAAGATACATTGTATTAAAGTTATCAAAAATCAATGACAAAAATAGAATTCTCAAGGCATCCAGGGAGAAGAAAACGGTAACTTATAAAGTAAAGCCCATTAGATTACCATCAGACTTCTCAGTGCAAACCTTACAAGCCAGAAAGGAATGGCATCAAATATTTAAACTATTAAGTGAAAGAATCTACCAGCTTAGAATAATGTATCTTTTAATATATATATAAGATATAAGATATATATATATAAGATATAAGATATATATATATATATATATCTTTTACATATTTGTAATGGTAACCACACACCAAAAATTCAGAACTGAAGTGCATAACATAAAACAAGAAGAATCAGAGGCAAAATCCACAAAAGCCAACCAAAATAAAGAAAACAGAAACACAAGGACAAAGAAGCAATGGAAACACCAAGCGACCAGAAAGCAAAAGATAAAATCGCTATAAAAAGACCTCATATTTCAATAATCACCCTAAATATAAGTGGACTAAACTCACCAATAAAAAGGCACAGAGTTGCACAATGGATCAAAAAAAAAAAAACAAAAAAAAAAAAACAAAACAAAAAACCCAACATATGCTGCCTCCAGGAGACATGTCTCAGCTCCAAAGACAAATATAGGCTCAAAGTGAAAGGGTGGAAAATAATATTACAAGCAAATGGCATTCAGAGAAAAGCGGGAGTAGCGATACTAATATCAGATGAAATAGACTTCAAAATAAAAAAGGTAAAGAAAGATAGCGAGGGACACTTCATAATGATAAAAGGAATCATGCATCAAGAAGACATAACACTTATTAATATCTATGCTCCCAATCAGGGAGCCATGAAATATGTAAAGCAATTACTAACAGAAGTAAAGGGAGAAACAGACCAAAACACTATCATAGTAGGGCACCTAAATACCCCACTGTCGGATATGGACAGATCATCCAAACAGAAAATCAATAAGGAAATCACATCCTTAAATGACACATTAGACCAACTGAACATAATTAACATTTACAGAGCATTCCATCCCAAAACAACTGCTTCTCAAAACAGCATTCTTCTTTAGTGCACATTAAACATTCTCAAGGATTGACCAAATACTGGGACACAGAGATAGTCTCAACAAATATAAGAGGATTGAAATTATCCTCAACATATTCTCTGATCAAAATGCTTGAAATTAGAGATCAACTGCAAAAAGAAAGTGGAAAGAACCACAAATACATGGAGATTAAATAACATGCTACCAAAAAATAACTGGGTCAAGGAAGAAATAAAAAGAGAGATCAAGAGATACATAGAAAAGAATGATAATGATAGTGCAACGTATCAAAACTTTTGGGACATGGCAAAGACGGTCATAAGTGGAAAGTTCATATCATAACAGGCCTATCTCCAAAAACAAAAACAAACCCAAATAAACAACCTCATGCTTCATTTTAAAAGACTAGAAAAGGAAGAACAAATGAAACCTAAAGTCAGCAGAAGGAAAGAAGTAATCAAAATTAGAGCAGGAATAAGTGAAATTGAAAACAAAGCAAAAATGTAGAAAAAAATAAATGCAACAAAGAGCTGGTTCTTTGAGAAGGTTAATAAAATTGACAGACACCTGGCTAGACTCACTAATGAAAAAAGAGAAGGGACACAAATAAACAAAATCAGGGATGAAAGAGAGGAAATTACAACAGACACCACAGAAATACAAAGGATCATACAAGAATACTGTGAGAAAAGTATATAACAGAAAATTTAATAACCTAGAAGAAATGGACTGGTACTTAGAAAAATACAACCTTCCTAGATTGAATAAAGAATAACTGGAAAATCTAGATAGACCGATCAGCAGTATTGAAACAATCATCAAAAATCTACCAAAAAGTAAAAGGCCAGGACCAGATGACATTACCAATGAATTGAACCAAGCAATCAAAGGAGATTTAATACCTATTCTCCTCAAACACTTGCAAAAAATCGAAGAGGAGGCAATACTTCCCAACTCATTTTACGAGGTCAATATTGCCCCACTACCAAAACCTGGTAAAAATAACACACAAAAAAGAAAAGTACAGACCAATATCTCTCATGAACACAGTTGCAAAAATCCTATATGAGATACTAGCAAACCGAATACAGCAACATATTAAAAAGTTTATACAGCATGATCAAGTGGGCTTCGTCCCAGAGGCACAGGGATGGTACAACATACGCAAATTGATTAATGTGATACACCACATAAACAAATTAAAAAATAAGAATCATATGATCATATCAATAGATGCAGAAAAA
>NW_024347867.1:404252-445534 GCF_902729225.1 Pteropus medius
TAACCCTATAATGGCCTCTACATGTTCAAGCGAAGGAAAGTTGCATGTCTCTCACTTTAAGTCAAAATCTAGAAATGATTAAGCTTAATAAGAAAGGTATGTCAAAAGTCAAGATAGGCCCAAAGTTATGCCTCTTGCACCAAACAGTTAGCCAAGTTATGAATGCAAAGAAAAAGTTTTTGAAGGATATTAAAAGCGCTACTTCTGTGAACACACAAATGATGAGAAAAGGAAATTGCATTTTTGCTGATGTGGAGAAAGTGTTAGTGGTCTGGATAGGAGATCAAATCAGCCATAGCATTTCCTTGAGCCAAAGCCTGATCCAGAGCAAAACCCTAACTCTGTTCAATTCTACGAAGGCTGAGAGAGGTGAGAAAACTGAGGAAGAAAATTTTGAAGGTAGCAAAAGTCAGTTCATGAGGTTTAAGGAAATAAGTCTTCTTCATAACATAGAAGAGCAAGGTGAAGCAGCAACTGCTAATATAGAAGCTGCAGCAAGTTATCTAGAAGATCTAGATAAGATAATTAATGAAGGTGGCTACACTAAACAGATTTTCAACATAGACAGTACAGTTTTAGATTGAAAGAACATGCCTTCTAGGACTTTCATAGCTAGAAAGAAGTCAATGCCTGGCTTCAAAACTTCAAAGGACAGGCTGACTCTCTCATTAGGGGCTAATGCAGCTGATAACTTAAAGTTGAAGCCAATGTTCATTTACCATTTCAAAAATCCTAGGGCCCTTAAGAATTATGCTAAATCTATTCTGCCTGTGCTTTATAAATAAAACAGAGCCTAAATGAGAGCGCATCTTCTTACAACATGGTTTACTTAATATTTTAAGCCCACGTGAGACCTACTGCTCAGAAAAAAAGATTCTTCTCAAAATTTTTACTGCTTGTTGATAATGGACACGGTCACCAAGGGCTCTGCTGGAGAGCCGTACAATGTGATTAATGTTATTTTCATGCCCGCTCACACAACATCCATTCTGCAGCCCATGGATAGTGGAGGAATTTCTACTTTCAGTTCTTATTATTTAAGAAATACATTTCGTAAGGCTATCACTTCCATAGATGGTGATTCCTCTGATGAATCTGGGCAAAGTAAGTTGAAAACCTTCTGTAGATGATTCACTCTACTATATGTCATTAAGAACATCTGTAATTCATGGGAAGTGGTCAAAATATCGACATTAACAGGATTTTGGAAGAAATTGATTCCAACCCTCATGGATGGCTTGGAGGAATTCAAGACTTCAGTGGAGGAAGTAACTGCTGATGTGGTGGAAATACCAAGAGAACTAGAATTATAAGTGGAGCCCGAAGATATGACAAAATTGCTGCAATCTCAGGATAAAATTTTAACACATGAGGTGTTGCTTCTTATGGATGAGCAAATAAACTGGTTTCTTGAGATGGAATCTACTCCTGGTGAAGATGTTGTGAAGATTGTTGAAATGACAACACAGGATTTAGAATATGATATAAACTTTTTTGATAAAGCAGCTGCAAGATTTGAGAGGATTGACTTCAATTTCGAAAGAAATTCTATTGTGGGTAAAAATGCTATTAAAGAGCATCATATGCTACAGATAAATTATTCCTGAAAGGAAGAGTCAATTGATGCAGCAAACTTTATTGTGGTTTAATTTTAAGAAATCACTACTGCCACGTCATCCTTCGGCAACTATCACCCTGATCAGTCAGCAGCCATCAACATCAAGGCAAGATCCTCCACCAGCAAAAAGATTATGACTTGGTGAAGCCTCGGATGAAAGTTAGCATCTTTTAGCAATAAAGCATTTTTATTTTTAAATACTTTTTAAATATTTCCATTACAGTTGGCATACAATATTATACTAGTCTCAGGTATACAACACAGAGATTAGATATTTGTATCAATAAACTATTTTAAAATTAAGATGTGTACATTTTTTAGACATAATATTTTGCATACTTAACATGACACTATAGTGTAAACATAATTTTTATATGCACTGGGAAACCGACAAATTCTTGTGACTCACTGTATCATGATATTCACTTTACTGGGATGGTCTGGAACTGAATCCACAATATCTCCAAGGTGTGCCTGTAGTGGAACATTCAGGCTAGGTCCACCTGAATTCACTGATCAGCCTGAACATCACTACGTGTTGAACAGTATGTACCTCCTGATGTGATGCAATAGGAAGAATACAGCACCAACTATGAGCATTCCTGCTTAAAAAAAAAAAAAAGCAATTGTACTGGTATCCAATGAAGCCTTTAGAGCCAACTTTTGGTTTCTAGTTACGTTATACTTATTCCTCTAAAAGAAGAGCAAACTAAGTGACAACACAAAGATGCAAACAGAAAATGAGAATGTAGGCATTCAACAGTACAAGTGACCTGATTTCTTCGACAACTCAATAATAGCATGGAAAAGAGAAGAGGGAGACTGTTTTAAAGTAGATTGAAGACACATATCCAAGTGCAATGTGTGCATCTTGTTTTGATCTAGATTTAAACAAATCAAATGAAAGAAGGTATTTTTTGAGATAGCTGAGGAAATCAGAATATGGACTAGGTGTTAGGGGACATTAAATAATTATTATGAATTTTGATTAGTGTGAAAGTAGTAAAGTGGTTATGTTTTTTAAGAGGACACTGAAGTATATAGGATAAAATGACATGATGTTTGAGATTTGCTCTAAAATATTTACAGAAATTAAAAAAAGAAGAATGTATAAAGCAGGTATGGTAAAGTAAAGATAATTTTTGATTTTGAGTGATAAGTATTTGGGGATTTGCTATGTAATTCTCTGTACTTTTGTGTATTTAAATTTTTTTAAAGATACAAAAAAAAAAAAAAAAGGCAAAGGACCCAGTAGGGAGAAATGATGCTCAAAGGATATAAACAGGTATTTACAGAAGAGAAGATACAAGCGTACAATAAACATTTGAGACGATATCCAGTTTCACCAGTAGTCAGGGAATTGTAAATTAAAACAATAAGGAGATACTATTTTTTATTCAAAAGATTGACAAAAAGTTAAAAGAGCAGGACCATCTAGTTCTGACCATTGCTGGAAGGTCAAATCACCTCCATCTTACAGTATTTATTAAAAGTAAATATGACATTACACACAATAATATTCTGTAGAGATAATAGTACCAGAAATTAATGATCTGTATGTGAGGATGACAGAAGCAGCACTTTTTGTATTAATAAAAATTATTTTTTTGAAAAAGAACCTGAATTATCATAAAGGAATGGTCAAATAAATTATGGCTCATCTATACCAGGGAATGCTATATATTTTTTAAATTAAAAAATCTTTTTTAAAAATAATCGAACAATGTATGGTAGTACAAAAAATAGAAAGTACACATGAGAAAAAAAAGAGAAAAATCATAATTCCAGACCTGCAGAGATCATCTTGGAATATATCACTTCAAGTATTTCTGTGTGTGTCAGTGCGTGTGTGGGAATGCATGCATATGTATGTATACTTGTTTTTCCAACACTTAGTTTTCCAATAAAAAGGTATCACATTACACAGTATGTTGTAACCTCTTGTTTCTTTCATTCTCTCATGAATATTTTCCACATCAATGTTCATCGACAAACATGACCTTTAAGAACTGCACAGTATTCCATTTTATGGATACTCCGTAACTTAAGCAATCTCTATTTTGAGGTATTTAAGCGCATTCCAATTTCTTCTTTTGTAAACAGCCTCAGAGCAGGCTTGCCAATCTTTGAAGATGATTTGCCGATTGCCTTGTGGAAAGTTCTGGGTGCTTCTGGACACATCTGAGCCAAAGTAGTCAGAATTCTTTACCATCACCCAAGCCTGCTATCTTCCCAGATAGCACAACTGTGGTCTTTAGAAATTGTAAGACCTGTCTTATCCTGCCCGTTAGTCATGCCGCCTAACTGGAACTCTGTTCCAGAAATCCTTACGCTCTCTCCCTCCTTTTGCCTCATTTGCCCTCCCCCTGCCCCTACTCCCCCACCCCTTTCCGGCCTTAGGCCTGGCCTATGCTTATATAAACGTGTTAGTGGGCGAAGATCAGGGCGGACTGAGCGGCTGTCAGGAGGTCGCCATATTTCTGTACGGCCGGGAGGCTGCCCTGGCAGTCGGCGGGTCGGGAGAGGTGCTGACAGGGCGGGGCCGCTGCTCGGCTCTGCCGGCCTCGCTCCTCCCGCCCGGGACAGGTGGCTGGAGCGCGCCCCGCCCCCGCCGGCTGAGGGTGGGAGAGACGGAGGGCCAGCCCCGGACGGCTGCCGCCAGCTGCGAGCGCGAGTGAGTGAGGGCCAGCCCGGGACGGCCGGGCGAGGAGTCTGGAGGCAGCAAGCGAGTATCGTGGCGGCCAAAAAAATGCTCCTGTACCGAGGGGCCCCCGCCGGCCCTGGCGCGCCGGGCGGCGGGCTGGCCCGGCCGGGCAGCGGCCCGCAGGCCTTTGGGATCCGCCTGAGCACGGTAGGTCGGGGGCCAGAGGGGGCGGACGCGCGCGGGCCCCGGGGCTGTGGGGGTCGCGCGGGGAGAGCCCGGCGGGCCGAGGCCTCACGCGGGACGGGACCTTCTCTCGCCCCCAGATGAGCCCCCGCTACCTACAGAGCAACTCCAGCAGCCACACGCGACCCTTCAGTGCCATCGCGGAGCTGCTAGGTGAGTGGCGAGGGCGGGCCTGGCCGCGATCCCGCGAGGCAGTGGTGCCAACGTGGTGCCGAGGACCCTAGAGGAATGTGCGGAGCCGCGCGGGGCCGGCCGCAGCTGGGGTGGGGGCGTCGGGACCGGCCCCGGCTTCGCAGGCGGAGTAGGGGTTCGACTCTCGCCAGGGACAAGGTTTAGGGGAAAAGCTGAGGAAACAAGGTGCGTCCAAAGAGTTAGGACTCTTGTGTGGCTTGTCTTTATGGCTCGTGATATTCCGGGCACTTTGGAAGAGCTGGACTAATAATCGGAAGGATATGCGAAAAAGTATCGGACCCCAGGGCAGCTGGGATCCACAGGGAACGGCGACTGACGGAAGGCGCCAAACTAGTCAGTGAGCATTGTAGTGCACCGGGTAGGGTCATGAGGAAAGGGCTGCAAAATGAAATTCTTGAACTTTGGGGACCAGAGAATCTGAGAATGATGGGACATCTCTTAAGAGATGACACGAGTGCATTTGGCTCCCTGCGACTACGGAGGGCTGGGTCTGTGGTCGACGAGCGCCCTCACACCGCTGGAATGAATACTGAGCACTTAACCTCGCTCCACCGATGTTTGCTTTTAAAGCGTTTTCAATTGATCCCTTGAAGCCAACCAAGTACACCAGCTTTTGCAGTAGTGTGCTAAAAACTGTGTGGAAAGCAAAGAAGAAAAAAGCATTCCGGGACAAAATGCAGCAGCATACAGAGCACATCGTTAACGTTTCAACAATTGAAAGAAAGAGATGTTTATGGGGCCACGTAGCACAGAACACAATCTCAAAAATGGTTTCAAAGCTCCCCAAATGAGCCCCAGTCACTACTTAAGCAATTGGTGTGGCCATGCAGTGCGAGTTGTCCAGGAAGTCAGTGGACAGCAGGAGATGGTCAAGAGAATTATTTGGAAGGGTGACAGAGAACTTTTATAATTAGTTTGACCGTAACACAAAATGCTTACAATATGTATGACTGACTGTTCATTAGAGGTAAAGGGGGAAAAAAGTGACATTAACACATTTTGAATGCCAGAGAACAGAGATTATATCTTTAAGGTTTTTCACTGTGCCTTGAGTAAAACTCTGCACCGTGGAATGAGATCTATGTGCATGTAATTTACAAAAAAATAAAAGAGGGAAAAGTAACAATTTATGTAGTGTGAAATGGA
This sequence comes from Pteropus medius, assembly GCF_902729225.1. NCBI lineage: Eukaryota > Metazoa > Chordata > Mammalia > Chiroptera > Pteropodidae > Pteropus > Pteropus medius. The sequence continues at coordinate 410,096 of NW_024347867.1, forward strand.
AGACAAATGTGTTGTTAGCTCAGTTACACTGCAGAAACCTTATGTATCTATGCTAGACTGTGTACTGAATTTTACTAGTGATTTAAAGTATGTTCCATTGGTAGTTCTGCATAAATGTGATTTTTGTCTTAAGCATTAACTTAAAGAACCCAAGCCTGGCCCAAGATGTCCCATATGAGTACAGGTATTTATGTGTATTTTATATATATACACTCATACACATATATATGTGTGTGTGTGTGTGATGTGTGTGTATATATATACACATATATGTGTATATATATATATGTGTGTGTATATATATATGTGTATATATATACACACATCACACACACACACGTCACACACACACACACACAGGTTTAAAACCAAATCACAAGTATTCGTGGTCATATTAATAATAAAGAAAAGAGAGAGCAAAGTGTTAACTGGTAATCCAGAGCTTTCATTTTAGGTTTCCCTTCAACTGTTTTCTCCTCCATTTGTGCATTTTCTAGTGAATCATTCATTCAGTAAATATTTATTGAGTATTCACTGTGAGCAAGGCCACCATGGTAGGTACAAAAATTCACTTTTCTAGTAGGAGAGATAAAATATGTACAAAGGTTTATGCTTTGTATAACAACAAAATAGAAAGTGATGTATCAGCAAAGATATACATACTGAGTACTGTGTGAGTTCAGAGGAGGGAGGGATGACTTCCAGCTTACCAGGAAGAGGAGGATTAGGAAAGGCTTTGTAGATGAGGTGACATTTGAGCTGAGATTTGAAGGATTGGAACATGTGGATATGGGTGTGGGGAGGGGAGGGCATTCCAGGCAAAAGGAACAACTGCATGAACAAAGGCATGAAGAATACTGAGTAGTTATGTTTAATTAGGGCATGGAGTTCACAGTCAAAACTCTAGGTCCTTCAAGAGCTTTCACAAATACATTTTTAACTTTACCCTTTGAGGTAAATGACATCATCATCATTATTATTATTATTATTATTATTATCATCATCATCATCATCATCACCATCATCATCATTATCATCATTTGACAGATAAGGATACAGAGGCTCAGAGCATTTAATTGACTTTTCCAAGGTTATATGTCTAGCAAGTGGCAGATCCAGGACTCAAACATAGGTCTTTTCACTCCAAGTAAGTAGGGAATGAGGTTCGAAAGGCGAACTGGGATCAGGTTGTGACTGGGAGGTTTGGGTGTTTGGCCTTTTAGTCTGAAGTTTTCTGAGCAGGGGAATGTCATGATTGGAGCTGTGCACCAGGAAAGTTAATCTTGTAGCAGTGTATAAGGTGGGTTGGAGAAGAGAGATATGGCTTTGAAAGACTGATTAAGAGGTTCTCGCAATGATCCAAATGAGAGGGAATACTCTGTAATCTAAGCAAGTGACAGTGAGAATAGAAACAGCAACACGTAAGAGAGCCTAGAGAATGTATAGCGTAAAAGAGAGGGAGGGATGAAAAATGACCTTCAAATTTCAAACTCGAGGTCATTTGAATGCTGACACTATGTGTGTATATAGAGAGAACAGAGGAGAACAATAGCTTGTGTCAGAAGATGATCACCTTAATTTTAGATGAGAATGCTTTTAGATACTTGCAAGATGTCTTGGCCCTAAAGAACTTGCAGGAATCCACATAGGCCAGCCTCCTGGGACAGAAGAGGATGGGAGGCTCGTGAAGTGCTATCTCAAAGCCATCTCCCCACTCACCATCCTGCTTCTCCAGGGAGGCTGTTATGGGACAGTTTCTCATTGCCTCTCAGGTTCGGATGAGGTGCAAGGCTTCTATGTCAATGCTTTTTTAGAAGACTGGGATCAGATGGACCACGTTAAGGGATAAGATAGATCGCCTGTGATCTGGTTTTTCCATGCTCTTGCTAAGTGGTGGGCAAGGGGAGGTAGAGGTAGGGTCCTCCCACTAAGGGTAACATGGGCCAGGTTAGGAGAGTTAAAACCCTTTGGGATCTGATAGCACATGAAATTGTGTGAGGTTAGGGGATAAAGACATCCCAGGATCTGTTAGTGCAGCTCTTGCCTAAGTGGTGGATGAGGGGAGGGGAGCAGGGGTTCCCTCAGTGTCCGACCTGTTCATAAGGCTGGGTGGGCTGGGCCATAGGAGAAAATAGATTCCCTGGGATCTGGTAGCATATGCTAAATGTGGATAAATTTTTGGAAGGTTAAGCAGCAAGAGGTGAGATTGGTGCTTTATTATTATAAGTTCATTGTTGAGGCTGATCTTGTTATTATTTGTTGAAGCCAAGTGAAATGCCACTTAAAACTGAAATTAAGTGCAAAGCTGTACGTACTGCTGCTGCATACTGCTGCAGCCCAGCTGCAGATCTCTAGTTCCCTGCTGCTCCAGCTGACCCTGGCCTCTTGGCATGCCCCCTCCCCCCCGTACTCCACCAGCTTCCAGTCAGGAGGATAAAATGTCTAGCTGCTCCTGGCTGCTACCTTGTAACTCCTTAAATGCCCATCTTAAAACTCTTTGTTGTGTTCCTGTAAAAACAGCACCTAGTAAAAAGTTTGGGCAAAATTTGGGGTAAAGAGGAAAAAAGTGAAAGTGATTTTGTGCGAGGCCTACAAGCTGATTTCATTGAATGCACTGCTGCAATTACAATTGATATGTTATATGTTTGAACTGTGAATGTTCATAAAGTGTTAGAAAAATTTTCTCTGTATCTGAAGTTTTCAAAGTAGAAATGATGTCCTGTTAGTTGACAAGTTAAAGGTATCAGTCTCAATGGCCCTGGCTTCTTGCCACCGGGAGTGACTGATGGGTCCTAAAACAATTCAGGGCCTGCTTGCCAGGTAGTTTCTTGAAATAATGTAGGCATCTTCATAATTCTGAATCCTCTTGTCAGTTAAAGGAAAAAACAAAAACAAAGCACTGCCGCCTCTTATACAAAGTAAAACATGTATTTCTAATAAAGCCACTCTTACATGTCAAACTTATAATTCCTACCAAAAAAAGTTGGCCCCCTGATTTACCACATGACACAGAGTTTTGGGCCCATCCAGTCCTTAAAGATTGACTACATCAGACCTCTTAACCCCCTTCTGGGACCATGGGTGATGCCTTCTGTTAAGACTGTTTCGGGTTACAATCAGTGACAGTTTTATCACTGACTCTGGTGACGTCATTGTGGTCCTTGAAACTTATCTGTCTTGTTTTATTTGATGAACATTCAACAGATCCAAGTAGTTATAACTGATACAGTTAATCGTGTTGTAGAAATTGATATTTTGGATATGTGTAATACTTTTCTTGCTTGTAAGGGATGTTCCCAGTATATAATGCCACAATTTCAACAGTGGTAGTGGGACCAATGTACAGCCAGCCCTGCAGCTCGATCTCTCAGCCCAGCCACATGGTATCAGTAAAGCAGTATAGGATGGTAGGGAAAGGGAAGAGGGTGGAAGGGAAGATCCCAGTCTTGATTAAAGAGCTAATAGAGACAGGAGTACTTAAGGAACCTATCCAATAGCTGGCACAAACTGCCACTTTGGCCACTGAGTCCTAATGAGACTTCTGTACCGCATGTGTCAGTGACTGACAATTATGTAAACTAGCACCTCTGGCAAAAAGATGTGGCCACTAGTCAATGGCACGCTCTGGGGTTATGGACATGGTGCATATGTTAGAATATGGCTATATTTGATGTCTTCAGAATCTTAAATGACCCATTATGAAGACCTAACTCAGGAGGAATCGTGAAACTTTCTCTATTTTTTAATTCTATGCCCTCCATTTAATGAGGGTTGGACTGCCTCACCTTTAATATTACAGAGTAGTACCTAAGTAGAATCCCTCTTTCTCTAAGCAAGCTTCTTACCATTGCTGGGATTGAGGCAGGCAATTAAATGTTTTGATTTTAACCCCTAATTCTTTTAACACCTCTTAGGCTATAAACAGAGATGGTGATGATATCTGTGTTCTTTAACAGAGGAGGTGATATAAAAAAGTCGAAAATATATTTTTCACAAATAAACTATAATGTATGTAATATGCATCTGTTTATACCAAAATTGCGATTCACCTCTTCTCCACAGCCACCCTTTACTTTATGTGTACATGAGCAGTAACGTGGCTAAAAGATAAAAAGTAAAGAAATTAAAACCGAGTAAAATGCTTTGTATATATGAGGAGTTATTTTTCCCACAGACCCTGAAGTTTGAAGGGAGGAAGGTAGATTTCAGATCAGTCATTATATAAATTCTAGAAATTAGCTCATAACCTCATCTGCTATCATATCTGTTGTTCTCTATAACCTAGTAAGTGCACTACCATTAATGCTTCCTGCTCACTTCCTGGGACATCCACATGAAGGGAATAAAGGACATTTTCTATGTCTGAAGGGCACTGAACTAGAAATTTTAATAGAGTATTAGAAAAAGAGATCTAATATCACAGATTTCTACCTTTTGCAGATAACGCTGTAGATCCAGATGTATCCGCCAGGACGGTCTTCATAGATGTTGAGGAGGTCAAGAATAAACCTTGTTTGACCTTTACTGATGATGGATGTGGGATGACACCTCATAAACTACACCGAATGCTCAGGTACAAATATCTTTATTCTTTTTCTCTTGTCTTGAGTTCATGAACTCTATTTAAGGCTTAATGATTTTCTTTAATATTTTACTTTCCCTTTATTTGTTCAGCAAGTATTTATTGAACATCCGTTATGTGCCAGGGCAGTGGTTATGAAATAGACACTGTTCTTGCCCGCAGAGAACTTACAGTCTAGCTGGCACTTCAGACAATTAAGCGGTAATCATTAAAAAATAAGTGTGAGAGGAAAATATAGGATGCAATGGGATAAATCAACAGAGAAACCTAATCTGATCCAGGAGATCAGGAAAAGGCTCATAGATGAAGTATTTTTATGCTTCAGATCTAAGGGTGAGCAGCAGAATTTCACAAGGTAAAAGCAAGGGGCAAGGAATGAGAGTTCAGGCAGAGAGAAAAAAGCAAGTGTAAAGACCGGGAGGCCTTCACTGGTCTGAGACCTCCATTTTTATTAACCTAAACTCACTCTTAGATCAGGAGTATTATAATTGGGATGATTTTGGGGTTAGTACCATGAACATACCTGGGTATAATCAAGCCCCGTGAACGATAAATAGAAGGCATTCATAAACAATCTTTGAAGGCTTTGCAGGAGAATTGCAAAGTTAGGAAATTCTCTTTTCTAACTGCTGAACCTGGTGATATAGATTTCTGTTACCACTCTGGTCCATTTAATTACTTGAAAAGGTTTGTAGTTGAGAATGTAAGTTCTTACTTTATTATCTTACATGTCACGCAGTGAAAGATGAGCGTTTCCTTAACTCCTTTCTTCTTTCTTCCTTTTTTAGTAGATGAGGTAGATTACTCTCCAGGTGGCTTCTTGAACTACTATATGAAGCATGAATAACAATGGAGGGGTTCTGTGGAGGAGGAAAGGGCTTCAAACTATGGAAATGTAAAACATTCATTTGGTTGTAGTTCTCCTTGAAGCTATTCTGATTCCGTAACCCTGTTTGTAGGGAAATCCCTTTGATCTGTCAAAGAAAAGGAATGAAATTTGGGCATAACCAGTTATAAATTTGGTTAGGTTTTACCACTCAACAGTCTGTGTACCTTGTGTCTCAGACCCTCATAATTAGAAGAATATTTGAGGAAAGCTTCTGGAAATGAGATAAGAATGTGTCCAGTAAGTTGGTGAATTATGGAGCTGGCCCTGTCTTTTAACTTATAGCGTCACTTTCATCTCAAGTTAATATTTTATATTAAGAAAAATACAATTTTAGATGGGATAGAAGCAAAGATTTATGTATCTAATTCTTTATGTATTGGCTTTTTTCTCCCTAAGCCATCTTCTTAATGACTCCTTCCCTCTACACTTTATCCCAGAGACATGAGTGTCAAATGGTGGGCGCAGCAAATCCTACTGCCTTTCATTTTGTCATGGAACTACTTTTGTGAAAGTCAGTGCTTAGAGTGACAAGGCAGGAGGAAGGAGGCGGGTAATTTCAAAATAATTGCTACAATTTTTATTTTAGATTCATTCAACAAATTTTTACTGAACACCTATATGAATGTCACTGGAGATAAAGTGTTGAACCAGACAGACATGATCCTTGCTCTCAAGGGGCTGACAGTTTAGTGAGAAATATAGAAAAAGATTGACTAATGATACAACTAAATAGGCTCTCCCACCTGGTGATAAGTGCTATGAAGGAAGAGTACAGTTTCTATGAGTGCGTATAACAGAGGGATCTGTTCTAATCTTTAGACTCAAAAAGTACTACCCTGAAGACATAACATTTGAGTTGTAATGTGGAGGATGAGTATCATCCATTTAAAATTTCATTCCTTTCCCAAGGAACAAAACAGACCAAAACAGTCAGAAACTTCTTTAGCCATAGAATTTTTTGGCATCATCATGGCAATTTGAGCTGGGCGATTTTCCCTCATATTTAAAAATTAATTTTAGAGAAATTTTCAACGAGTCCTATGTTATGTAGAGTAATTATGCTGGATTTATTTTTGATGGTATCTTAAAACATACTTGAATCCATTAGAAGGTCCCATGTATTGAGAAAAGATCACTTAATCCAATCATAACTTCTAGCCAAGGATTCCACTTACCACAATTTCTTTTTCAAATGATTGAACTTTAGAGGTAGCTTTGAAAAACATTATTAAATATATTAATATTTCAGGGGGTTGGGGCATATTACTTTTATATTTGAAAAAATAATAGAGATAGTCATGCGAAATTATTAAGCCTACAGAAATTTTGTTTGATCTATAACATTTTTTTATAATCCTATCCACATTTTCCAGTTCTTTATGCTACTCTTCCTATTTTCAGGCTAATAAAATAGTTGTGTAATTGCAGCAATAGTTTCTCCCATAAATACAAAATCCCATGAAAATCAAATTAAAAAGGAAAAGCCTATCATTGAATTTCTTTAAGACCCATAATTAATACTCTTTCGCTTCTGGGGTTAGTGTATGAACCAGCTAGTCTTTATATTCAGCTGACTTTTTCAGCAAGGTGGAAACCCTCTTCTTTCAAAGGTTGAGGATTAAAAGCAGCCACAGATCTGTGGATTAAAGGTATTTGCTCCCTCCACTCAGAAGTGCATTTCCCAGTAGATCTGTTCTAAAACAACAGCCAGAGAATAACAGTGTGCTTAGCAGTCTTTCATTACTCTATATTACATATTATATCACCAATATATCTAGGAAACAGCAATGTCTGCCCTTGTATGTCCATGGATTTCCTAAGGTTTGTTTCATTGGTCAGAGCCCCTGTTTAAATTTACTCTCTATATTCTAGAATCTTGACATTTTAAGGAACTCAGGAGCAAGCTGCTGTCTTCCTTGATTCCACTCAAAGAGCTGGTATTCAAACCCCCTTGGTGTGTAAACACCATTGTCTCCTACACAAGAGGATAGAACAGGACTTATTAGTGAAGAAAAACCACCTGTCTAAGCCAAGATATCTCTGTGGAAAATGAGTGTGCTATACCAAACCATATAAAACTCATTCCTACCATTCTACTATTTATTACGAGGGCTTTTATATTAGTTATTTGATTGGTATTTGGCATCCACTCTTCTGTTTTCAGTTAAAAAAAATGACCTAACATGGGAACGTTAAGTGGAATAAAAGAACACGGGAAGAATTAAGTGGAACATCACGACAACATCCAGAGCTTCCAGCTCCTCTCTTCTCATTATTCTTATCCTTTTCTATTTCTGGTTCTGGCCCTGCCCTACTGCTTACCTTCTTAACCTTAGCCATGTGATAGCCCTAAACTAAGTAACACAATGAGGGTTTATACTTACAAAGGAAAGGTAGAAGAGGCAGGGATGGCTAGGAAATTAAGAGTAATATAGTCTCCCTATTTTCACTGCTTTTTCTTGACCACCTAATTGAAGCTTTTGTGGCATTAGAGACAGTTTAAGTCCAGATATCCATATAGATACATTTCACATGGTAGGTTACAGCTTATGAAGAGCCCTGAATTTTAGATATTACTTTAGATCTAAAGTAGACCTAGAGGATAGCACATGACAATTCTCAGAGTGACTTCTAGAGTTAGTTTAAAATTAAAGTTTGAATACTGCTCTGTAGTGTGCATACAGCATATAATTTAATCATCGTAATGACTGTATCTTTTCTTGCCAATTCTTCCACAAGAGGAATAGGAATGCCTGAATCTTACTGACTTCTCTAAGTTTATTTCCTGGAATACTAAGGCCCATAGACAGCAGAAACTCAGATTCTTTTGGGATTTTTCAAAGGAACTACTGCCCTAAAAATTGCCTTTTCCTGTGGTTAGATTTACTTGTAGGATACACAAAGCTTCTGTCAAGTGTCTATTCTAGAAAGACTTAATGGTATTATCATATAGCACTTTGAAATATAAAAGTAAAAGGTGGTGCTCTTAGAGAGTAAACCAGGCAACTCACCCCTGCTCAAAAGAGTGAGATCCAAGGCCAAGCTGCTCAGATATGACATATAGAGTGTCTATTTTATTAATGTTGGAGAAGCATCTAATCTGTAATATATAAAATCTTTCCTTAGACTGTAAACCACATTGGCAAGAATCATGTCTCTTTTATTAACTGTTGTGTCTCCAGTGCTTAACACAATGCGCAGCACATAGTAGGTACTTGGCAAATATTTGTCGAATGAATGGTAGTGTACAACATTGTAAATTTAGTCAATCTGGAGAGAAACAGTCATTAAAATTAGTTTTATTTGTGGTGAGGGAAGGTATTTGAGGAAGATCATCATGATTTTCTAGATTTCATATCTTTAATTTTTTTGGTTCTATTATTTTGTCATATGTTTGAATGGAGAATATATGAAAGATAAAAGATCTGGCCCCCAGATTAAGCTGATCATAAGGGGCTAGAGAAATTGTTGAATTGATTCAGTGAAAAGCCCTTAATATAACAAGACAGACTTTATACTGCAGCTGTTTGAGGATATTCAGAGGAAGAACTACCTATTTTTATCCCTTGCCCACATTCCAATAAACTGTCCCAGCAGATGGAGCAGAGGGTAAGAATTGGAAGGGTTGTATTTTGGGTAGAGAGTTGAAATTCTAAGGGGGCATATGTGTGTGTGTGTGTGTGTGTGTGTGTGTGTGTGCGCGCGCGCGCGCATGTGTCCTCTGGCTTTTAGATTTGTGTGGATGCCTAGTCTAGTACTTGTAACCAGTGCCACTATCTGGTGCTTTTGTTACCCTCTCTAGGGTGTACTCTGATATAACCACCCTTTTAACCTTACTAATAGCAGTCAGAGTCATTTTATCTAGACAAGAAAGACAGCCACCCGTGGCCTTTTCCAGCTATCTCTGTTAGTGAAACGAGGCCACCTTTACATTTATAAAGTGTGACTCTAGTGTAGTAGACGTGTTTATGTATCCATAAAGCACACCAGAAAATCAGTCTCATTACTCCATAGTAATTTCCTATGTTTTCAACTTACTAGTTTTGCCCAGAGGTATCAGAAGTAAGAAAAAAGGGGGGAACTTTTTACAAGTGTTCTTCATTTGTAAGCTAAACATTCTGCCTGTCATCTATCTTAAGATGCTTTTTACCTTTCTGGTTTCTTTTTTTCTGATTTCTTTTTTTTTTTCTTGTGTAATTACAGCTTTGGCTTTACAGATAAAGTAATAAAGAAGAGCCAGTGTCCCATCGGGGTCTTTGGTAATGGTTTCAAGTCAGGCTCCATGCGACTAGGAAAGGATGCGCTTGTCTTCACCAAGAATGGGGGTACTCTCACTGTTGGACTCCTGTCACAGACCTACCTGGAACGTGTCCAGGCCCAGGCAGTTATTGTACCAATTGTTCCATTCAACCAGCAAAACAATATCCTTTTTCGAAATGGAGAATGTTGGTGAAAAATTAGTCTAATCTGACTATTTTGATAGAAACCTCTTTTTTCTTCAAGTCAAATCCAACTATTAAGTTTTAATATTTAAAGAGTTATTCAGCTGTCTTCAATTTAACTGGTATTTCCCCCTATTAATAAATTTCAAAAAATAAGTGGACCATTGACCAAAGCTTAGAAATGTTTTGATAATGAAATTGTCCATTTGGTATGGAGGAGATCACTTACTTACTTGCCACTCATGCGGGTGGGGTTCTCTTTGGCCTAAGGGAATTTTGCATTATACCCCTAGAAACATTCTATTCATCCCCTTATCTGATGGCTGAATGGCTCATTTCCCCAGACCTGGACTAGCTATTATTTCTGTTAGATACCAGGTGTCTTGACTCAAGCACTATAGCAGTAAAGTTTGAACTTATTTCTTCCTAAAAGTCTGGAAATTCAGCCTTTAATTTATTTCCTAAATATAGGATTGTCTTTATTTACATTGTATTTTTGAAGCTATATTCTACAGGGGTGACTGGTTTTTGTGTTTGTCTTTAACAACCTTTTTTTATTTTCCCCTTTCTTTTCTTTTGTAGCAGTAATGCCATGCTTTATGTCTCTGTTTATATTTTGTCCAAACATGCAACCCAAAAGGTAAATCTTCCTAGCCGATAGCATCCTCTTAAAATATTAATTTTCCTTTGACTATATTTGTTTTACAAAAAATGATTATTACTGAGGACTCCTTGCCCAGCCTAGAAGCCATCCTGAACTATTCAGTTTTCAACAGAGAAAATGACCTGCTGTCCCAGTTTGATGCCATCCCAGGCAAAAAAGGCACTCGTGTTCTCATTTGGAATATCCGCAGGTATAGTATTCTAAGAGTGATACAGTCTAATAAGCAAAAATAATATGATGAAGCACATTTTAATCTCTAGAGAGGCAGAGTAGATAAATTTTGATACGTATTCATATCTCATTGCGTACTTTTCCATAATTTTCTTAGCTCTATTTGAGGTAGTGGTTCTTATTAGTAAAATGTGGAGCTTGATAAGGTAGAGACATGCATATCCTGAGGCTATTATTGTCACAGATAATCAGTGTAGTTCAATGTTATTCTAAAATCTTCAGAATCCATTATAAATATCTATTTTATATCCATAAACACTGTTTTGATGTAGGTAAGTGATAGTTTAACCTATTTAACAATGAAACTGAAGTACACAAAGCGACATTAGTTAGGGTAACAAAGCACAACCTGATCTTTAAAAATAATGACGTCGGTATTATTAGTGTTTTAGAGTATCTGGATTAGAAGTAGAAAAATCTTTGAAACAGATAAATTTGAACTATAATGAGGCTGGTTTCAGGTAATGTGTTGAGAGCTAATAAAACAATCTAGAAATACTCTAGGCTACATCATTTGTTTAATCACGTCAAGTAGAATACATTTGTGACCACTAAACTTAAAAGCCTTTCATATAAAATAGAGATGTTACTGGTATCAGATATATTCATTCTTTTTCTCCTTGAGTCAAGAATTTCACCTCATTTTTTAGCTGAGTTAAACTTATGTAAAAACCATGCTGGTTTTTATAGAAAGTACTTTCAACTAAAAAAATTAAGGAGGTTTTTCACACATTGCTAATTTAGATCTTCCTTTGTCCTACTGAGAAAACCTCAAATAATATAAAGGATCATTTTTCTGAGGTATTTCCAGTGATTTAAACACATTAAAGACTGTTTTCTTCATACATTGTTTCTCAGTTATATGGTACTGGGTGTTATATAAATAAAGGGTTCTGTGGTCAACTAACTTTGGGGAAAGCTGGCTTAAACCAAGTTTACAGTGTTGCTTAATTATAGGACTTCTCAGAGGCTTTAATATGCAAATGTTACTACATTATGCATTGAAGATATTTAAGAGAGCAATATGGTTTGCAGTATTTTCCAGTTTCAAAAAATGTTTTTCCAGATCCCTTTGCTTTGGATGGTGAGTGATGATGGGCAAGGAGGACAAGGAACCTCCTCAGAGTATGTGTTAGAGTAGGTAGCAACAAACAGGAGTATCCTAGAAAATCCAGAATATTGTAGTGACATGGGCTTTATACAAGCTACATACCATAATGGCTATGGTCCAGCCCTGAAGAAGGAGCTGCATTTTCACCACAGCAGTTCTGAGAGCTTGCAGAACCTAAAGTATGGCTGGAGGTATCACTAGACCTTTGAGGTGGTTCTGAGAGCCTGGAATTATTTCTCAATTTTATTTGCTCATGCAACCAACCTATCTTCTCTTTCTTTCCTTCCTTCTTTCCTTCCTTCTTCCCTTCCCTTTCCTTCCTTCCCTTCCCTTCCTTCCTTCCCTTCGTTCCATTTTCCCTTCCCCCCTTCTCCCTTCAGCCTTCCTCTCTTTTCTTCTTCTCACCCTCCCCTCACTCTTTGCCTCCCTCCCCTCCCTCCCTCCTTCCTTCTCTCTTCTCTTTCTCCTCTTCCTCTTTCTTCCCTTCTCTTCCCTTCCCTTTCTTCTTTTTTCTCTATCTCTCTCTCTCCCTCCCCACCTCCTGCCCTCATTTAAGAGTATTTTGGGGGACTACTGTTCCACAGAACAACTTTGAGAAACTGTTCTGCTATATATGTTTTCTCTATAACCCATCATTTTTTTTAAGTTTTTTCTAGGAACAAAGATGAGTCTTGGCTTTTTCTCCTGAAGTTGTTAGTGATATAGTCCAGGGCCTTGGAATGGACCAAAGTTAAGTGGCCCAAAAGGACTATGAGAAGAAGAAAGGTCTTTATGAAAGGAACATGAATACTATTATATTTTAATGATAATTCCATAAATGATACTCTAGAGGACTGGCAAATATATGCTGTTTCTATACCCTTTTATTTTTTTCCTTCTAAGAAATAAGATTAGATCTGGGGGAATCTCGATATCTCATTAGCCCTTATACTATTGCTGAAGTTAGAAGAAGTAGCTTTTGATTCACCTATTTATTGTTAGGGAAAATTATGTTGAATGACCTACCCAACAATACCCTGAAAGTTGGGATCTATTATAAGTTCCTTTTTTCGAGGATAGCTGACAGCCACTTGATTTATTCGATCACATACATACCCACCTTCCTTTTTTTCCCTTTCTTTCTGTACTTAGCATTGCCACCTATGAGACATAGTAGATTTGTTTAGACTGGAAATACCATAAATATTGTGTGGTCTTCAAACCAAGTAATTTGCACTTCCTAAGCACTGGTAGTCAGGGAAGGAAATAGGTATCTGAGTTTTGGGCTCATATTGTTTCTTTTCTCTTGGGTTCCTAGTGCATTTTTTTCCTTTGGAGCCAGTTTTTGTTAGATTGGTACTTGTCTCTTTTACCCAGAAATAAAGATGGAAAGTCTGAGTTGGACTTTGATACAGATCAATATGACATCCTGGTATCAGACTTTGGCACAGAAGAAAAAGAGACTGGTGGTGTTACTGCTGAGCTGCCAGAAACAGAGTATTCTTTACGGGTGAGTAAGAGTGGTTTTTCTTCAACAATGAGAGGTAAGATTTCCTATAACATGAAAATCTATAGGACAGGATCTCCCTTTAGTTACAGAGAGATGACAGCCTTTTAGCCCTGTGTTAGGATTCCTTTTCACTGTCTCCACCGAAGCAGTTTAGTGAATGTAGTCAGCAGCACTTTAGTGTGGAATTTGACATTGTATAACAAGATATAGAAACTGAGCTAAATCTTTGCCCAGAATAGTCCTCAGTTGCTAGCTGTGTTTTATGGGAATGTCAGTAGAATTGGCAATATCATATATTAACTTTCCTTTCACTGTTCCATAGGCATTTTGTAGTATTCTGTATATGAAGCCAAGAATGAAAATTTTTCTGCGTCAAAAGAAGGTGACTACCCAGCTGATTGCCAAGAGCCTGGCCAATGTGGCATATGATATATATAAACCTACATTCACAGTATCCTTACAACTATGTGAAGTTTATCTCTTCATTTCAGGATTAGATTTCAGAGCTGGCACAGAAAAACAAAAACCTTTCCTTTTCCAATTCAAAAGTATGTGTTATAGTACAAATCCTATTACAGTGTACTCTGTGGAGGTATTTATTAAATATCAATCTATGCACCATTTTTATCAGAAATCACCCAGAAATTATGAAAATAATACAGAAGTCTGAGACTTTGAAGATTCTGGTTCAGATTCTGAAATCTCTTTTTTAACAAGAAACATTTATTTTTAAATTCTCAGCTGATTCTCATGAGTAGCCAAATTTGAGAATCTCTGCTTTAAGACCCACACCATTTGGTTTGTATTAGAATTTTGTTATATATTACATTTATTGAAGTAAGCAGAATGTTGACTTGAATGTTTTGATCTTTTGGATACAGTGTGATTTTTGTCATGACAAGTCCATACTCATGTTGATGGAAGTTAGAATAGTGGAAATTAGAGGTTGATAATGGATTTCCTGGTATTTCTCATAATGGCAGCCATTCAGAGAAGTTATTACTCATTTTCACTTCTGCCCCCACCATTGCTCTGAGAATGAATTTCAGACATTTGGGAAAACTTTAAGATTAGGGAAATTAGGGTCATCTATGTTGATGGCTTTTCGAGCAAAAAAAAAAAAAAAAAGACTAAAAGGTTGAGAACTATTGAAGCGGTTATGAAGAATTGCTATTGTAAGTTATTTCCTAGTAACTAAGCACAGCTCTTGGACTAAGAAACACACTCTTGTTTACTTTATCAAACACATTATTTATCTTGCTTTGTGTTTATTCCCTTGACCAATAATTAGGAATCGTTAGTCTCTTTTAATAAGCTGTGTTATTGTTACTCGTAAGCAGATTGATTTTCTCCTTTTGGGGAACAATACCTTGTCTACTAAGAGAAGTTTTTCTTTTTTTTCTTTCTTTTTTTTTTAAACTGTAGACAAACCTAACTTAACAAAGCTAGTGATATTAGTATCTGTTGGTAAATTAGTTATAATATCACTGTATGTAGGCTAGGATCTTAGTGCCGTAGGTGTAACAAAGCCAGTCAAAAGCCAGTTTTCCAACTACTGGTTCAGGATATTTACCATGTTTCTGTCACCAGCTTCTTTCTTTTATGGGTTTCTATCAAGGCAACTCCTAAGCATGCATTCTATATATACCTTAACTCTTTAACTCCCCCTTCTTATTAAACTAGTTACCTTCTCTGATAGAATTTGGGTAAAACAAATTCACTACATGCAAGAACGAAATGAAACTCCTAATAAAATTTACCCCAAGATCACTGAGGGACAAGAGCACTGATGCCGATTTATTTATTCCTCAGTTATCAAAGGCCTCTTTCCTCCTCTTGCCCTCTCTCCTTATACTAATTTGGGGAACCTCCTACCTCCTATTATAAGGTCCTCCCACCCTATAATTTAGAATTTTAAAAGTATACAATAGAAAGAATTTGACATCATTTATCTTTAAAATGTTAATTTTATAGTGTAGAGTTTTAGTTTGTTTATTTGGGGGGAGTTTTGTGCTGTTTAGTTTTTGCATTGGAATAGAGTCTTTCTTCAGGTTTGATTTGAGCTTCTGGATCCCAGAATATTATATGTTCTGAGCCAAACATTGCCGTGTTGTGTACCCACTTATATTATGACTTCGTATCATGCCTAACCCATTTGTCACATGGATATCATTTTTGAATGTGTAACAAAAATAAATTTTTAACTCATTTGGACATGAAGATTTCTTAGTAATTGTTTTAATGAAAATCTCGGTTTCTCTATCTCCCCTTTATCTTTCTCACACTCTTACTTTGGTTTATAAATCAAATAAGACTAGTTAATGACTCATCATTGTTCTTGTTTTATGTATAATAATTAGTTCTCTTTATTTCATCTAGCCAAGCTTGTTAACTTCTTTCCATGAAATATATTACAACAGGACTATTCATCTGCCTTTTACCTTTAAAAGTGATTTGGTTTTTGGTGCTTTTACTTTCATTTTTTTGGAATGATTAGCAGGTCTTATCTTATTGCTCATACTTGTGTAGGTTTGTGTTCTACCATTTTACAACTCTTTATCAGAATCTGAGAGACCTAGCAGTAAACCGAGCAACTAGCAAGGTTGAGAAATGTTTCGTGATTATGAATTTTTAAATCACCAATGGCATTTCAGTATATTTTCTCACAGTCTTCTATGTATATGTTTATATATACATATTTTTAGATATTGCATGTTGATATATTCTGAACTATTCCCAAATATTTTTCAAGGACATAGTTTTAAAGCTGCATAATAGACCATGTGGATATACCAACATTTATTTAATCATCCCTTAATGTCAGATATTTAAATTATTTATATTGTTCTGCATTGTAACTAATTGGTAAATCTCTGTAACTCAGAAACCTTTATGGGCTTCCCTGACTCTTTCTGTAGGATAAATTCCTAGAAAAAGAACTACTTGGTCAACGGTTAAGAACATTTTTAAAGCTATTACTACAGATTTTTAAAACGCCCTCTAGAAAGGTTGTACCAATTTACATTCAATGGTGTTTGATGTTCGTTGCTATAATAGAGCGCAACATTTTGTCTGCTAAAGCCCCTGGTGTTTGTCTCCTTAATGAATTTCTTCTCAGAATAAGCAGGTGAAAATAACTTTTGGGTTCTCTTGCAAGAATAATAACCAATTTGGAGTAATGATGTATCATAACAACCGACTCATAAAGTCCTTCGAGAAGGTGGGATGCCAGGTGAAGGTGAGTGGTTAATGTTTCTTTGTCACAGGAAACTGAAAAGAGTAGGAAGAGGATTTAAAATGTCCTAAGGGGATAAGTCATTAATGGCTTTTACTCCTATCAATGGTGGTTAAATCTGATTCTGGAATTCTGTGTTTCCAGTGAGCCATTTTGTGTTGAAAACCTCTACTTCTCATTCTTAATAAATATTAATGAACCCAAGAACTTTACAGAATACATCCTCTAGTTAGGTGTTAATAAGAAGTAGGATTAGAATACTAGCAACTCTGCCATATGTTCCATGTGTGCCATGAAGGTAGCTGTTTATATTTTCTGGGGGAGACAATAAGGCAGAGTTGAAGATGCATAAAATTTAGTGGTTGATGACCTGGATTTGAGTCTCGACTTTTCCACGTAGAACCTGTGCAACCTTGGCTAAATTGTTTAATTTCTCAGAGGCTCATTTTCCTTATCTGTAAAATGGAAACAACAATAATAATTATACCTCCTCGCCTACCTTACAACTTACAAAGTTGAGAGATTTAGATGGGATAAATTATGTGAAAATACTTTAGAAAGTGAGCTATACAAATATTACCATCATCTTCAATGTTTTAATGACAATTTAAAGTAGGAATATCCATAAGTATCCCATTCTGATTTTACAGATAAGATTGCTAAAGCACAAAGAATGATAAACTAGTTTACATTACACAGTAGGACAAAGTTATATAAGAACCAGAATAGCTAGTCTTCAGCCTATGCTGATCTTCCTGTTATATCATCTTTACACAACTCATGTTTGTGAGCCAGCCTAATTACACCTTGACTCAGTTCCTTCCATTAAAGAAGAAAAAAAGATTTTAAATCCAAAAACCTTTTGTATCAACTTGTAATAAATAACCACTGTAAGTCTGACTCAACTTGTAGTTATTTGGCAGCCTACATATATAAAAAAAATTGTTTATTTTAATAGAGCGTGATGATTACGTAGCATCCTTAAAATTATTTTCAGATGAAGTGTGGTTTCAGTTTCCTAGAACAGTAGTATATAACCTTAATTTTTTATCAGTGTCATTTTTTTTGTTTGAATGAAATCTTATGGCAATCCCAGAACATAAAACAGATGAAAGTGGATGTAGTGTGGGTGTAGTTGAGAAGACTATTAATCCTTGGTAAACCCTAGGGAAGCTGTGGGTTATAGTTTGAAAATCTCTGCCCTAGAGTTTGCTAGAGGTTCCAGAAGTACATTCTGAGTGTTTCTCTAGATCTTGTTGGCCTTTCCTTGCCCATGAATGTTATGTAACCTCTTTATTATTGTTTGGAATCAAAAGGAAGTACCTCCAGGCAGTCAACAGTAATGTAAGTGTTGAAATTAATATTTTTCTTCTAAGCCAACTCATGGAGAAGGTGTGGGAGTAATCGGAGTCATTGAGTGCAATTTCTTAAAACCTGCCTACAACAAACAAGACTTTGAGTACACCAAGGAGTACCGGTGAGTCACTCCCAACCTGAAGTGTTTCTGATAGTTTGTTCAGATATGATTCTATTCTCTGAAACCTCTAAAAATGTCTCTAAAAAAACCAGGCAGATAAATTAACTGAGAATTCCTTCAAATCTATTTTCTAAGATTAGAGATAAAATGATTTTATTTTTGAATTAAAGCTTACTGATACATGATATATGGAGCCCAGTGGAGATAAACCTCACCTTTAAAAATTATTGAAAGAGCATAGGAGTCATTTAGTAACATACTTCTGGTGAAACAAAGAGCCTTAGAATTATCATAATGAAAAGAGATGAGTGGACCTGAAGTTATTGAATATATTTTGGGGAAAAGAACCAGCAGTTTGAAGTTTGTTCTAAAAGATTTTCTTGAAGCCATTGAACAGATCGAGAGGAAACTACTGAAGGAGCAGGAAAGACATGTGTTTTCATGGACATATCTAGATTTAATAGGTAAGACAAACAGGTAAGACTCAGAAAGGAACTGGGAGATAGTAAAGTCAGGATGTAATAGTTTGTTTTAAAACTTTGGGGGAGGAACGTGCCAGGTACTAGGGACATACGAATGAAAGAAGAATCCTTCATGCCTATGAGCAAATGGGATGAGATATATGCAAATAAGAAAGTTAAATACCTATAAAATGATTGTTTTAATGGAAGAGATATACAAAATGGGAAGAAACTTTAATTATGCCTAAAAGAGTCGAGGAAGGCTTCACAAAGCAGATCATTTTTGAGCTCAAACTTGAGGGAACAATTGGAGTTTGCTGGATGGACAAATGGGGCAAGGACATTCTATGCAGAGGGAAGTATATGCAAGGACATTAAAGGGCAAGAGGTGTTCTTGGAGTATGGAGAAAGAAGGCAGAACATTTTATGTCATTTTCTTGAAAGTCTCAGTAGAAATTTTCTTCTTAGAGTGTGGGAAAAGTAATTCCTCAGATTTCCTTTTTTTGTGTGCCCAAAACTATAACAAAATTAGTTAAATGTTGTACCTTAATTTATCTGGAACCATAAGAATTTTAGGTTTAGTGCTTGACAGAGAGACAACTGTTTGGATGGCAACCCCAAATTAATTTCAGGATAATTGCTTCTTGGTCACTACGGCTACTCAATGGTTATGGTAACTACTGACCCTCAGTTTTAAAGTAAAATGGTCTTTTAACTATGAGTCTGGCCCATAGTGGAGATTTTTGACTAGGACTTGACTCTTAAGATTGAAAGTTTATAAATGACATCGTTTGATAAAAGTCTCAGAGTCAAGGCATTCTGTTTCTCTTGAGTAAAAGGAATAGTGATTTTTCTGGTGATTAAGCTAAGAGTTAAGATTTGTGAAATTCAAATTTTAGATATTAAAAAATTAACATCTTTCCTATACCAGCTTTGTCAAACCGTCATCTACCTTTTAAATTTTAGAGGTATTGGACCCTTGGTTTGTAATGTTTAGGTTCAATATGATGAGTTTGAGGTGATTGCAGGGGATCCAAATATATTTCATCGGCAGTAGGTTTATTCAGTTTGACATACAGGATTTCCGGCTTAGGTAGCTTAATATCTGCTACACACTTTATTAAAAACAAAAACTAGTATACTATCCCACACATAGAATCTTTTGAGGATAAAAATTTGTATAACCCTTATCCCAATTCTGGCATCATGTTTTCTTTTTTACTCAATTTTTAAAATATAAAATGAAACTGTTTAGTTCAAAAAAATAAGAGAATTTGAAAGGGGGATTATAGAAGGTTGTCTGCTTTCACAAACTCATCTTAAGAGTGTTATAGATACCATAACTGCAACTGCTGAAAGAGATACCAGCCATCATACTGCTGGAATGTCTACAGATGAATCATCTGTAATATTACTTTTAATAGTTGTGGATATCAGATTTCAGTTGCAACTATTAGAGCTCAAACTTACAAAATTTCAGCCTAAGAAACACAACCAGTACATACTAACTGAACAGTCCGCTGTTGCAGGCACAGTGGCTAGGCTTGGTGGAATTGGCTAAGAAATTCAAGATATGGTTACTGTCTTTGAGGAGCTTATAGTCTGTTTGTAATCATGGATTGCCACATACATGAAACAATTTAGAGAGTAATAAAATTGCTTTTTGATCAATCAAAACTTAAGTGGTGTGGTATAGGAAAAATGCCCTGAGAGAACAGATTGAGAAGGTTTTAGGTAGCAGGTATGACTTAGGATTTGCCTTAAAGGATACAGGAGTTAGAAAAGGGAGGGGGGCGGACAGCCAGGATGGAATTACAGCATGAGCTAAGGTAGTGACCGGAACTCAGAATGGTAAGAATATGGGGAGTGAAGTTAGAGGGATGTAACTAGAGAGAGGGAAATAAAGTCAGATGGATAGAGTAGGGCTGTATCCTAGAGCACAGATTGGCAAAATTCTCTTGTGAAGGATCAGGAGGTAAATATTTTAGGCTTTGTGGACCATGTGGTCTCTGTCACAACTACTCACTCAGTTCTGCCATAGTATGAGAACAACCACAGATAATAAGTAAAGGAATGAGCGCATCTGTATCCAGTACAGTTTTGTTTACAAAAACAGGCAATGGCTTAGATTTAGCCCACACGCTGTAGTTTGCCTACCCCTGTCCTAGAGCCACAGTTCCAAGACTATGCTGAGCTGAACCCAAAGGGGAGCCACAGGATGTTTTAAAATTTTGAGGACAGTGAAGTGATACTTGTCTTTTGTTTATAAATAATAGAAATTGTTTTCTATTACTGTCGTAACAAATTACTACAAACTTAATGAATTAAGATAACACTTATTTATTATTGTAGATTTCTGTAGGTTAGAAGTCCAATATAGGTCTCATTGAGGTACAGTCAAGGTATTGGCAGTGTTGCATTTCTTTCTGGAGGCTTTAGGGGAGAATCTATTCCCTTGTCTTGTCTAGCTTCTAGAGGCTGCCAGCATTCCTTGTCCCATGGCAATTCTTCCTCCATCTTCAAAGCCAGCAGTGGTAGGTTGAGTCCTGTTCACATAGCATCACACCAGTGACCTTGCTTCTATCATTACATATCTGATTCTGACTCTTCTGCCTCACTCTTCCACTTTTAAGGACCCTAATGGTTACATTGGATGATTCAAGATAATCTCTTGATTTTAAGGTCAGCTGATGAGTAACCTTAAATCCATCTGCAACCTTAATTCCCCCTTGCTATGTAACCTAATAGATTCATAAATTTCATGGATTATGACATAGACGATCTTTGGAGGACTACTATTCTACCTATCACAGTATGCCCTCTGGCCCCCTAAGATCCACCTACATCTCACATGAAAAATCCCAACATCTCCCCAAATCTCAACTATTACAGCAACTCAAAGTCTAAACTCCCATCTCCATGTCATCAGCTCAAAATTCCAAAATCTCATCATATAAATCAGGTATTCACCAATACTCTGAGTCTGATGCATCCTAAGGTAAAATTACTCTCCATCTATAGACATGTCTTATTTTTTTTTTTTTAATTTTGCTTCCAAAATACAGTGGTGAGGCATAGGATACCAGTTATAGATATTCCAGTTCAAATGGGAAGAAAGTTGAAGGAAAAAGGAGTCACTGGTCCCAAGCAATTTCAAAATCCAGCCAAGCTAATTCCATTAAATTTCAAGGCCTGGGAATTATCTTCTGAGACTTGTAGCTTCATATTCTGGATTTAAGGTTCTACCCTTTGGGCTTGTGGCTCCACCCTCAGCATCATCTTACATTTTTCATGAAGAGTAGCATGTGTTTGCAGCTAAGTAGTTTCATCAGCCTGTTTCCTGATTAGAGATTTTTGGAGGTCTAAAGGCCTTCTTTCATTTTCTACTGTCTTCATCCCTTTTAGTCTAATCTAGTAGTTTTTGTGCTAGTATACTATCTCAAGACCCTTGTGGATCTCACATGTATGTCATGGATATTCACTCCATCAGATAAGAGGCTCCTGACAGGTCTTTCCTAGATAATCCTATTTCTGTTCTTAGCTTCTGCTGAGATCCGAGTCATATGTTTAATCTTTTCAAAGAGCTTTTGTATGACTGAATACTCTGACTTTTTGATCTTTCTGAGATACTAGCAAAAGGTTGTCCAGTCAGAGGCTTGGCTTTTTTCTCTAGAGCATGCTTTCTTGACAGTGAATCTTAAAATTGTAACATCTTTTATAATCTCGATAGGCTGATAATTTCCAAAATCATTAAGTCCTGGTTCTTTTTTGTTGAACAGTTCTTCCTTCAGTTTCTGTCATTCCTCTCACATTTTACATATGCAGCAAGAAGATACCAAGCCACACTTTCAACACTTTGCTTGGAAATCTCCTCAGCTAAATGTTTCATCACTTACAAGTTCTGCTTTCCACATAACTGTAGGATACAATTCTGCTAAGCTTTCTAACACTATATAACAAGGATCACCTTCCCTCCAATTTTCC
The DNA here is from genome assembly GCF_902729225.1 of Pteropus medius. Classification (NCBI taxonomy): domain Eukaryota; kingdom Metazoa; phylum Chordata; class Mammalia; order Chiroptera; family Pteropodidae; genus Pteropus; species Pteropus medius. Next base: position 432,661 of record NW_024347867.1, read on the forward strand.
AATAACATGTTCCTCATTTCCTTCTGAACCTTTACCGGCAATACCTTTAACATCTATAATTCTACTAACAGACCATTCACAATGATTTTGGTATTCTCTAAGGAAATTTGTGTTTTCTCTACCATGCTCCTTACTTCCTTCAGAGCCTTCACCAGTGGGGTGTTTAATATCCGTATTTCTATTAACAGTCTGTTCAAGGACTCTAGGCTATTTCTGTCATGTGCCTCAAATTCTTCCACCCTCTACCCATTGTCCAATCCTAAAGGAGCTTCCACATTCTTAGTTTGTTGTTGTTGTTGTTGTTGTTGTTATAGCTTTACCCCCAATTCCATGTACCAAAATCTGCTGCATTCCTTTTGGTTATTTCATATCTTTGTGAAACTGGGTTTTCAGTGGTTGCTGTGATACAAAACAAGTAATACATGAAAATCAATATCAAATAAGAAATGAAGAAAGCTGTGTCCAATCTGATTCCAAGGTTTGAGAAATTGTACAGTACCCGACAGGCATACACTTCCCATTAGTAAACAGTTGTGGTTATGAATGAAATAGAAATATTTTTTCAACTTATATGTATCATTTTTTCAAATGGATTCTAGATTTTAGTCCATAATACTTACTAAGTTGTTTGTACCTAACTATTTAATAAATGTAACGGGTACATATTTCTTTTGACTTAAGGGTGCCATGAAAAACTTGAGACACTACGGGTGCCATGAACCAAGAAGGTTTGAGAACTGTCATAGAGGGACATTCTGTAGTAGTAGTTGATGCTTTATGCAATGAGAATTCATTGTGTATTCTTGAATAAAGGAGTGACTGGACACACTATCTTAAGAATATAGTAGTTGACCCTTGCACAACAAAGGGGTTAGGGGCGCCAACCACCCAGACAGTCACAAATCCGCATATAACTTAAATTGGCCCTTCCCATATATGGATTCTCAACTATGGATCAAAATTACAGTTGACCCTTGAACAATGTGGGTTTGAACTGCACTTATGTGCAGATTAGAAAAAATTAAATCCATGTATAAGTGGACTTGCACAGTTCAAACCCACGTTCAAGAGTCAAGTGTATATTGTACTTACATACTGATATATGGTTTATAAGGTGCTTTACATGAATTATGTCAGTTGATGTATCTGGCAACAGGGAGTGAGGTGGATTAAAGGAAGGATTAAAGGCTATTGGAGTAATCTAACTGAGGTGAAGGTCTGAAATAAGAGTAGCTGTGAAAAAAGAAGTATATGACAGATACTATGAAAATAAGATGAAAAGAATTTAGTGATATATCAATGATGGGATATGGGAGATAAAGGAGAGGGAAGAATCAAAGGTTGCTTCAAAGTCTCAAATTTAGTAGATTGTGATATTGGTGGGATCATTGATAGAATAATGAGGATGAGAAAAAGAACAGTGTCATGGAGTGACAATGGTGGAAACTAGATTGTAGAGGATTAAGACAGGAAAATGAAGAGAACAAGGTAGTGGATATAGACCACATATACCAGTATTTGGAAAGTAAAAAGAAGGTGATTAATAGAATAGTAGGGTGGAGCCAGGGTTTTTGTCATAAAGAATGAGGTTTCAAAATACATGAAAAACTGTATCTTGATTAAAGTGGTGGTTACATGACTGCATGCATTTGTCAAAACTGATAGAACTACACACTTGAAAAGATGAATTTTACTCGATGTAAATTTTACCTCAGTAAATTTTACTTGAGTACATGAGAACAGAGGTTTATTTTTTCAATTGAGATACAGCTCTTATACTTTAAAGGTCACCATTTTAAAGTGTACAATCCAGTGGTTTTTCATATATTCACTAAATTGTGCAACTGTCACCATTATCTATCTCCAAAACTTTCATAACCCCAGAAGAAATCCCTGTTTATTAGCAGTCACAACACATTTCTCCTTCTCTCTAACCTCTGACAACAACATACCTACTTCCTTTTGTCAATTTTTTTTTATTGTGGAAAAATATATTCAACGTGACCATCTTAACCATTCTTAAGCGTACAGTTCAGTGGCACTATGTACACTCACACTGCTGTACAACCATCACCACCATCTATCTCCAGAATTATTTTCATCTTGCAGAAGTGAAACTCTATACCCATTAAACAACAATTCCTCACTCCTCGCCACCAGCCCCTGGCAAACACCATTCCACTTTCTGTCTCTATGATTTTGACTACTATAAATACCTCGCATAAGTGAAATAGTACAGTATTTGTCCTTTTGTGACTTGCTTATTTCACTGAGCATAGTGTCCTCAAGCCTCATCCATGTTGTAGTGTATGTCAGAATTTCTTTCCTTTTTAAAGGCTGAATAATATTCCATTGTGTGTATCTACTACATTTGCTTATCCATTCAAACATTAATGGACATTTAGGTTGCTTCCACGTTTTAGCTATAGTGATTTATAGTGGACAGTAGTCCCCCCTTATCCATGAGGGATACGTTCTAAGACCCCTTATGGACACCTGCTATCATGGATGATACCAAACCCTATATATACTATGTTTTTTCCTATACATACATACCTATGGTAAAGCTTAATTGGTAAATTAGCTACAGCAGGAGATTAACAACAGCAATAATAAAATAAACAATTAGAATAATATACTCTAATAAAAGTTGTATGGATGTGATGTCTTAAAATATCTTAGATATTGTACACACAGTGTGAATATGCTAGACAAAGGCATAAGTCACATCCTGAGTGGGATGGAGTGGGACAGTGCAAGATATCATTCTGCTACTCAGAACAGAACACAATTTAAACTTAAGAATTGTTTATTTCTGGAATTTTTTATTTAATATTTTTGGACCACAGTTGACCATGGGTAACTGAAACTGCAGACATCAAAACCACAGATAAAGGGAGACTGCTGTATTTTGTCTGATATTAGTATAGCTACCCTGAATCTCTTTTGGTTACTATTTACGTGGAATATCCTTTTCCATGCTTTTACTTTCAACCTATTTGTGTCTTTGTATCTCAAGTTAGTCTCCTGTAGACAGTATGTATTTGGATCATTTTTTTTTTAACCCATTCTACCTATCTCTGTCTTTTGATTGGAGAGTCTAATCCATTTACATTTAACTTAAAGTAATTACTGATAAGGAGGGACTTCTGTCATTTTGCTATTAGTTTTCTGTATGCTTTATAGATTTTTGACTCTTGTTTTCTGCATTACTGTCTTCTTTTGTGCTCAATTCATTTTTCATAGTGAAACATTTAAATCTTCTCATTTCCTTTTGTGCATATTATAGCTATTTTCTTTGTGGTTACCATGGGGATACATGATCCTGTGATCAGGAGCAGCAAATAGCGATCAGAGCACCGGTCCCCGATATTTGAAGGTCAGAGTCCTTTTTACCCACCCTGGCTCCTGCAGGCTGCTGCTCTTAGTATGTGTGCACAACTGCCTGCCCTTGGGCTGGGAGTAAGGGATCATAGCTGCTACTATACTAAGAGCTGAAATTTGCCAGTTTACCACCCAAGCCTTCCCATGGAAGTTGCAAGCCTTCAATAGATGCCACAGTTCCAAATAGTTACATCAGAAAGGTTCTGCTAGTGCAATTGTTGTCTAGGTGGGGAGTCAGATTCCTGGAACTTTCTCCTCCATCATCTTCCCAGAATCCTGTCTAATTATCCTTGAGAGAAGGATATAAACATAGAGGTAGGAACATTGGGAGGTCAGAGGGGAATAGGAGTTGATGTGGGGAGCAGCTCATGTATGGTTATTTTGATCTCTCTGTAGTCAGAATCTAATTTAATATGAGTAAGGCTGAAGTAAGGAAGAATTCCCCTCAAGGAGGGAAGAGGTCTGCAAAAACGTTGGAAACAATCCAAGGAGTCAAGAGATTTTTAAACATACCAAATTGATGGTATTTCAGGTGTATACAGCTCTACATTAAGTTGTAATCCTGGGTTATAGAATTAAGTATGAATTAGTCATTAGAAATTGGCAGTTTTTAAAAGTAAAATTCCTGTTTTGACTTAAATACATTATGCTTTTTGACCCTGGAGCACAGCCAGAACTTGGGTATAGCCTCCAGTGGTTTGAAGGGGACTTTTCTTGCCTGTTGGTGCTATAACTGTTCTGATCGGCATTTGCATGAAGAGAAACCGTGTAGACATTTTTAGGTTTGTATTTGATTGATCTGTAATAGGGTGCAGTATTTGATCCTCTGACTTTCAACTTGTTCCTGAATTGTTTACCTGTAGTCATCTGACAATCAAATAACTTGTCCGTATTTGGCTCCATCCTAGCTCTGCAATTTAGTCCTCTGTCATTGTCTCTTATGTCAACTCCCCACCCCTCATGATTTGAAAAGCTCTGAAAATTTGGAGAACACGGTACTTTTTAAGACTTGTGACCATTTTACCTTTTCAACCAAAGTGACTATTTAACATTATAACATATAATTTGCAAGGCAGTGGATTCCTATTCTGGTTCCTTTAAGTATGTTCAAACCTATGATGAATATTCTAAATTCTTGTTCAACAAATCCTCAACATTGACATGCTGCTTTTTACTTTTTCTTTCAGGTTGACAATAAATGCCCTTGCCCAGAAGCTCAATGCTTATTGGAAAGAAAAGACATCCCAAGAGAATTTTGAGACCTCAGCCATAGCCAGGACAATACCGTGAGTAGTAAATATAGAATATAAAAGTATCAGGGATAATGTTCGTAGAGCAAATGGAAGGAATAAAGGTAAGATGGTGCTTTTCACATAAGGAGGTTTAATAACTAAAATTGGGAAATCACAGGTACTAATTTCATCATTTTCTAGACCTCTTCATTCTGGTTTAACAGTTGTGTGGTTTGAATCTGCTTCTTAATAGTTGGGTAAGTCACTTTACCTCTTTGAGTACATTAAATTAGATGATATAACATTTTTAGCACAGTGCCTAGCATATAGTAAGTGTTCAGAAATGTTAGCAAACTTTTCTTCTCTTTATTCCTCATGGACATTGTTGGAACTATACCAAGGAATTTGAGAGTAGAAGTAGAGAACCCCGCATATCAGAAAAAAAGATAGAATTTATTGACTCTAAGACAGGTAATTACACACAGAATCAGGATGGAATGCCTCAGTAGGCCAGGAAAGGAGCATAATACAGAAGATAGAATGTGTAACAACACATACGCAGTCAGCGATACCACCATCGAGACAAATATTAAAGTGTTAAAAGTTCATTTTGAGTTAGGCTCCACCTGTGTTTTTTTTTTAATGGAAATCATCAGAAAAATGTATGATATAAAATTTTTGTTTCAAATGCAACTTGATTACTGCTTTAATATCAGTATTTTATTCTAAATATCTTGCTCATGTCCAACCTCCATGGTTTTCAAAAACATGCAAACTAAGATGAGATGCCATTTTTCAGCCTTTCAAATAAGCAGTGATTAATGCAATGAAACAGATGTTCATACATTGCTGGAATAGGTATATGTATGTTAGATAGTCTTTCTGGAGGCAGAGTTGTAATAATGATTGTTATTTATTGAGCACTTATATATCAGGCACTGGTCTAAATTCTTTACTTGTATTTACATTTGTTTATCACAACAACCTTATGAGATAGATGATACTATTTTTAACAAATGTAAACACTGATACACTGAGTGCTTAAGTACCTTGCTCGAGATTAGACAGGTAGAAAGTGGTAGATCTAAGGTTCAGATATAGGCTATCAGGCTCCCAAACCCAAGTTCTTTACATGACACTATTCTGGAAGGATACAATGAGGAGAATATGGTATAGCCCCTTTAACTACATATTTATTGCAAGCACAAGCTAAAAGCTTCTCCTATCTGGATGGATGGAAGTCTCTACCATGTTCTGCATGTAACCAGAGGCAGAGTGTTGCTCTCTCTAGTGTTTGTCCCCAAGAGAATAATACTGTCATGCTTCTGCCAGATACTCTTTTGTGCACATACATGTAAAGCCAAAGCTAATATGACCTTTTCTCTCCCCTCCCACTACTGCTGAAACTGCTTTTTGCTGCTGTGGCTCTAAATAAAACACCGGCTGTATGGAAATATATATATAGACACCAGAGGTCAGGCTTGAGCTTAGAGCTTAGAGGTTGCAAGGCTGGAGCAGCCTGGAAGTAGGAGATAGGAAGCTATATATCCAAAAATGTGTATGACATTGTATTTGAGTGGTAGAATTATGAGTGTCTTTTATTTTCTTTTCATATCTTTCTGTATTTTCCAGTTTTTCTATAATGAGCTTATATTACTTTTATAGCTAGAAAAAAGCACTATTTAAAAGATAAGAAAAATATTGAACTAAGATATAAAAAATCCACCACTCTATTGAAATGTCTAGTATAAGAGCAATATAAATGTAACATACACAAAAACTACCCTATGCTAAATTACATGTTTTTCAAATTGGTCCTAGGTGCCCCTCTACCCTCTTTCTGTGTCTCTTCTCCAGCCTTCCCGCTTCCCACTCCTTTCACACCTTAAATGCTGACTGCTTCTATTATATATGGACCACTTCCTTTGACAGAGAAACAAATTCACTCTAAGGTGTAGGTGACTAGATTATGCTTCCTGGGTGGCATGGGATTGGATATGTGTTTTAAGATAGAACTCTGGAAGAATTTACCTTAATAACATAACCCAGTTGTTGGACTGGAGCCACCATTTCTAGTTATGAAATTTAATCAAAGTTATATTACTTTTTTAGATTAACTTTGGGAATATCAACCTAATAAAATTTTGACTGAAGTATAAACGAAGAACTTTTTTGAAAAGAAAAAAATGGGAATAGGGATCTGCAGGGAAATGGGGGAGACATTTTGATGATTGTTCAAAGACTCGCACAAATGCATTTTAAACTTGTCACAGGATTGGATAGAACCAGATAAAATGGTTCTACAGGTTTTATTTCTTGGTATTATTGTAATATATATAAAATTTTTCCTAGTTAATTAATTTCAGAGTTAAAATTATCCTCTTGCCTCAGTGTGATATATATATGCCTTCCTGTTAAATTTTACACCTGAAACTTACTGGATTTTGTTAACCAAAGTCATCAGAATAAAAATTAATTTAAAAGAAAGAAAAAAATTATCCTCTTGCTTGCTTAGAACAAGAGATTCCAGGATAAATATTATTGACCTCTATAAATAATGGTAGCTCACCATGTTAATATTTGTTACTGTTTTTCATATCCATATCTGGTGTAGTTCTATTATTATTTTTTCTGTGAATTTCAAGATATATACATTTTAGACACCTAAGCTATAACACTTCTAATGCAATTCATATATGAAATTATGTTCTTTCACTTTTAAGGTGTGCTTTCTTAGTCTAAGACAGAGCACAGAACTAGGGTAAACGCAGTCATACTTCTGTTTTCCTTTACTCAGGAAGGTTCCTGACCAGACATGGGTACAGTGTGACGAGTGTCTTAAATGGAGGAAGCTTCCTGGCAAGGTTGATCCATCTATATTACCTGCAAGGTGGTTTTGTTACTATAATTCCCATCCAAAGTACAGGTAAGGTTAGGATTCAGTATTATGCCAGAAATAACTCCTGATCTGTCTCTATATTCTGAAATACTTTTCATCTCAGGTCCACACTCTTCAGTGTGGCATTCAAGCCCCTGTGCCACCTGGTCCCACCCTACTTATCCAGCCTTATTCTTATTGTACCCTAACTCAAACCCTATGCTTTAGCCAGACCTGTGGCTTCACTGTTTCAAACATGTGCCACGCTTATTCCCTCCTCTATGGCTTGATAGTGTCATTCCACTTGCTTAGAATGACTTTATGTATTCTAGCTGCCTTTCCAAATGATATCCATCTGGGATGCTTAAGTATTTTGTGTGATACTTCTCCTGTTGACAATAGTTTATAGAATTTCACTCTGGCTTCCTGTGGTATTCTTGACATCTGTTCACATACTGTTTTGTATTTTGGGGATGTTTTTCATATGTCTGTACTTTGGCTCTTCAAGAGATTATAAGTTATTCGAGAACAAGGACTTTATATTTCAGGTTGAGTTGGTTTTCTTCATATGCTTCCTATACCTGAATCTGTTGTAGTATCTATTGTACATTCAATGCTGTTTGTTTCCATGTTCATCTTCTTAATCCACCGTGTGTTCCTTGTAGCACCTAACATCTGTATAGTACCTGGCATATCCATGGGCATTCATTTCAATTTAAAAATATTATTTGATTCAGTGTCACATAGGTTTATAACAATAATTCGCTTTACTTCATTTCAGCTTTGATGTAATATTTTTTTTCCCTCGGGATAAATGCTGATAGAATCAAAACCCTAAAACGGAGTATGCTTTATTAGGAAAAAATGCTTAAAATGGAGGAAATTAAATAAATGAAGTCTAAGTCTTTAATGAATGAATAAGCATTTCCCCATAGTCTCCAGCTGTGCCTAAGTACCTCTCCATGGAGAGTAACTAGGACTGTATGATTAGAAGTCTTATTTTGAAACCTGTATCTCTTATCAGTTTACACTTAGTCCAGGGGACACAGTCTTAGAGGATATTTTGCCCCCTTATAAAATGGGTATAGTATAGGCTTACCAATTATTATTAATTTTTATTTATTTCTAGAATTACTTTTGACCATTAAATATATTTTCTAGTACTGCTTTCAATTTTTACTCCTCTAAAATTCTCTTCCTTATGCTTTATATATAGGAGTTAATTTTCATTTATAGAGTCTTCCTTTTTCTTCTCTTTGCTACTCTGTTCTGTTCTTTTTATGATATAAGCTCCTAGTCCCTTATTGCTTCTCTCTATCATAGCCTCCGATAGTCTTCAGGCATCATCACCCAGTTCAGGGATTTTCATGCTTCTAGTCTACACCATGGGAAATACTTTGTTTGTAAATGAGAGACAAAAGACCTAGGTTCTTGTGCTTGAACTTCTCTGTGTAAAAATAGAGGTTATGTTTCCTGTCGTCTACCATAATAGGAATTTTGTAGCTGTCAAAGACTTTTAATGTCTTGAGAGAAAAGTGATATATGCGCCCCCCCAAAAATTAGATGATGATATGCCTTGAAATAAGACTTAGTATATGTTAACCTGTGCACAGGTTTTGTAATGTGGGTGGAATCTGACTCTATGATGTGAGAGGGTTGTTAACCTGCCACAGTTGTGAGGCAAATGAAGGGTAAAAGTGAAGGACACGTTTTGTTTCCAAAAGATGATTTCTTTTCTGTACTGCAGGAGATGCTCTGTTCCAGAGGAACAAGAACTCATTGATGAAGGCCTGTACTTGAGCAAAGCTAAGAAACAGTTGAGTATACTGCAGGTGGTATTTTATATCATACTGTATCAAACTGTAAAGGAGCCTGACCCTTCCTAGTAGGGCAGGGAGTTTTGAGAAAAGAGACCATTTTTTTTCTTTCTTTCTGGGTTTTTAATGATTTTCTTCCTCACCTCTTTGTTCTCTCAGTTCTTTATTCCTTCTAGTCATCTCCTGAGTGTCTCAACTAGCGATTGTCTTTAGTCTCTCTCCTTTCCCTCCCCCTCTGTCTTTTGATGGGGAATCTGAAATTTCTCTTCAGTAACAGAGTTCGGGAAGGCATCCTTGTTACTCGGTGAGACCCACCCTATTTCTAATTTGGAACGAACATTATAACATAAATCTACAATTGGTAACCTATTTCAGACTGAGAAATTTCATGAATGAACTAAATAGCACTTTTATCCTCTCCTAGAGATCAAACTGTTGAGAAGAAGAAGGTGCCAGTGGAAAATGAGACATACCAGGTGAGACAGTCTGCCCTCTTCCTTTTTTCACACAAAATTTTTTCCAACAGAAGATATAGGTTGAAGGAAGCAGCAGTCTTGAAAGCTGCATAGAAATAATGAACCATTTCTTCTGGTGGTCTTTTTTTCATTGCATCTTTTAATTTTGCTTTGATCTGCTGTCACTGATATTCAGATCACCAAAAATAGAAGAGCCAAATCATTAATTTCCCAGATTTGAATTCAGTACTAATTCTGGACAGTGTGAATGTACCCTCCGTGTCACAGAATTATCAGGGTTATGTTCCATCCTCATACAGGCTGCTCCTGTTGAGTGTCTGGTTTTCCTCAGTCTCCTTGCTTCCAAGATTTGGGGGTGATTCTTCCTCTTTCCTATTGGGAAGAAGGGGTGGTTCTTTGTGCCCCTCCCCCATCCCTGCTTTCAGGCTGGCTGGCTTTATAAAGACTCTGCTGTTTTGAATTTTCAGGAGCACTGTCTCTCGGACATGGTTGCCCAGCTCCGGACGCTGAAGGGTGCAATAAGGTTGGCCGTCCTTTCAGGGACACTCCTTTCCTGACAGCCACCATAGCACCCATATATCTTCCCCCTTCCCAACCTTGCCTTTCTGCATGATTTTCCTGTTGACCCTCTTTCCCAGAGATATCTGTTAGTCGCATGTTAGATTCACCTTCCACCCACTCAAGCAGGGTAGGTCTAGACTGGTGAGGATAGAGGCAATTTAATACTAATTCTTCTTCTGACAGTCTACCAAGACCCAGGTATATGAATATTCAGGTTTCATGCCTTAATGTCTTGGCTTAATAGTCTGATCTAGAGATTGGGAGATTTCCTGGGACTGCCTTGTCCTCATTCAGTTTGCCTCCCCTTTATATCCCTTCACCTTCATCATCCATACTATTTTCATAAGCTGGATCTCCTACAAAATCCCAGATGCATGTCTCTGTGTGTGTGCACCATGAATAAATGTTTATGTCTCGCATGCATTTCTCCAAAACCAGCACCGATACATGCTGCAATGCTTATTCCCTCTACCCTTACCCTCATCACAGATCTCAGAGGAGTGAAAACTCAGCCTTAAACTGGGTCACAAGAGAGAATTAGACACTGACTAGGGGGCTTGGGTTTATGTTGTGGGTGGGATGACTCGAGGAACCAATAAGTGAGTTGGGGAGGTCTGTTGGCCTCCAGCAGATAAGGCTATAACTGAACGTGCCTGGGTTCAGTGTTCTAGTGTACATTACTGTGCGCTGTTTGTTTTGTGTAGGAAGCAGTTTCTTTTTATTTGGCTAAGTATTCTTTCCTAGCATCAGAAGGATTGACTCTCATCCTTTGGTATTTAGGTTGAAATTGGGATTTTTACGAATCATTTCTTTTTTGCTAGATATTCACTAATCCACCGAAGATCCCTACTATTCAAAATATGGATGAATTGAATAATAAGACAATTGGATATGAGGAAATTGATAGCCCTAACCGGCTTCCATCTGTTGGGAAAGACAGCAGAACACCTTCTCTTCAACCTAAGCCTCTGGATTCCAGTGTTTTTCAGTTTTCCAGGTGGGTAAAAAACAGTCTCTCTTTGATAGTAAACTTCAGGCTCTGTTTTCCTGTGAAGTGTGGTATGGTTATCGTGTTTTACGTTTTTCATAAGGCTTAGCATGGAATTCAGAAGGAGAAACACCATTTGGGGTTGATAGAATTGTGTATTGCGTGTATCCTCAATTTTTCAACATTACAACTGCTATGTCAAGTCTGTCCTTTTTTTTTAAACCTTTTTGAGGTGGTCATCTGACAAATTCTCTTTTATGTGTTATGTATTCACATTATGTTAGGAATCGTGTAAGTGAAGTAATGGACATGAAACCTCTTTGAAAAGCATAATGTGCTATACAAATGTAAGGTGAAGTTAAGTAGATAAACATTGTTTCTTTCGTTAAGTTTAGGAATATTGAAGTTCTTTGGGGTCCTATAGGCCTAACACATGTTGGTCACATATAAAAATTACCATTAGAAATTTGTGCCATTAGGTAAGCCTTCTAGTTCATTATTTCCTAGAGTAAATTATTAGTATAAGTATAGTTTTAGCCTTTACTTGTTCATCTTCTAGCTCCTCTTCAATATTATTTTGTTAGTCTTTATAATAAGAAGGAATATACCATTTCTTTTTCTTAAATATCAGGAGTATTTGAAGCACTGAAATATATGACTGCCCCTATACTGCCATGAGACTGGAACTCAGGACTCTTAATTAAGAATTGCTTTCTCCTCTCTGTTATGCTTCTCACTTCTGGCATAGGGCAGGTAGAGTTGCTCTCTAATAGTAGAAACTTCTATAGTCATCAGTAATGTGACTTTTATCTACTGGGTTGTGAACTTTTCCATTTTGCTTTGGATATCTTCTTAACATTATGTTGTAGGACAGAAGCAATGGAATACATAATAGGGTAAAATGACTCCTGTTTTTTCTCCCAACGTTACTGATTTTTTTCCTTGTTTCTTGCTTCTTAGGTGGGTCTTTTCAGCTTCTCATCTAGACAGACATCTCTACATGTGTGCAAGTCCCCTATTCAGTGATTCTTCCACAATTAAACCCTGTAGATATTGGAAGAACCCCATGACCCCCCTGAACATGAACAAAAAGTCTCAAGAGGAAGTAAGCTATTAGGAGCAAAACTAATAAAACTCTAAAGGAATTAAATGAGAATTTGTATGAAAGCATCTAGAGGTACTCATTAACTAATGACTGAATTTGAGTCATATTGAGGGAGCAATTTCCAAGACTGAACTATGCAGCAAGGGGATAAGAAATATAGGCCAGTCTTGGAGACTTGACCCTGATTCTACTCTGTTCCCATCTATAATTTTCCAGCTCCCGTATTAGATTGGGAAGGGAGTACACACTCTTTTGAAGCATATTGATACCTCTCTACCTCAGTCTCATTGAGATGGTCATGTATCAGAATTGCCACTGAAGTATCCAGGTATCATTGCTCTTGAAGGCTGTACTTTCCCTGCTGTGACCACTTTCCCTTTTTCTTCAATGTTTCTTTTGTTACTCTGTACTGGTTTTTGGTAACCTGAAGGAG
>NW_024347867.1:446089-455048 GCF_902729225.1 Pteropus medius
GAGTTTTTAAAATTTCTAGTGGTGTAGGTTACGTGACCTCGTAAGGCCTCCTGAGGTGTCACTGGAAACAGCTTTGTGAGTCTCACAAATCTAGCAAGGGGAGGGGAGCACCTACGATAAAGAATAGGTTCAGACAGTATGAAACAGGTATAACTTTTTTAGTGAAAGACAGCTTATTTCTGTTAAAGGAAATAGTTCCCTTCTGTTTATTCATTCTACATATATTTGAGCACTTACTGTATGAAAGGCAGTGTTCTAAGGCAGTGATGGAATCAAAGATGAAGGAGCTTATGGTAGTCAAATTTTTATATGTAAGTATCCCCAGTTTATTCTAGGTTTCATGTGAGTAGTACAAACGAAGGTCTAAAGTAGGCATAAACACATGGCGAGAATTAGTGGCTGTAATTTATTTAGATATTTAGAGAGCCTTTGAATAAGCTATATGTCAAAGGCTAATTTGTTCATGTTTAAGAGGATAACCAAAAAATAAAATCCAAATTACACTGTAATGGTAGAAAGAGAGACATTCTAATATGTTTAAAGGAATATTTGAAACAACAAACATGAGATAGAAAAGAATGATTTTGCAAATGAATAAGTTGATTCAGGGGCCAGTAATAACATTTTAAAATACCATCTTTGAGAGAGACTTCCACAATAGAGAAATGAGGAGTGTGGTGGGCACTTTCACCAATAAATAACCATTTAACTGGAAAAAACTATTAAACAAAACAAATTAAAACAACCATTCTGAGTTCCAGGAAATTGTCCTAGGGGCATACAGCAAATGGAGAAACATTTATTCAAGAAAATCTATTAAATCTCAGAAAGAACAGCAGGACTCTTTGGCATTTAGCCTTCTCCTATTCTCCTCCAAGATATGTTTTATGAAAACTACTCAGGGAGCTTTAATCCAGGTGTACGTGGTCAAGAAGTTGGGGGCTCCTTCTTCCCCTGTCTCCTAATCTAGAACTCTGGTTTCACCTGGGAGGGGCAAGCCTCTGACATTTCTCATCTCTCCCAGTTCTGTCTTGCAGAAGCTCTATTCTAGGCAAACCCAAGAAAGACTTAATGTCTCTTCTCCTAGCCAAATTTCTCCTCCTCCACCCAGCCCCTACTCAGGGTGAAAGCATTCACCTGAGAACAGCATGCTGAAAATACTAGACCCCTATTGCTCCAACCTCAGCTTGCTTATAGGGCAAGGGTTCATCGTGTAAGGAGCAAACCAAACAATCCCAGCACACATTCATAAAAGAAAAGGCTTCACTCTAAAGAAGGTGGCCACTGCCCCTGCCCCCAGCTCTTGCACAGGGGCACAATGTTTCTGCTTAGAGGGAGAAGCAGGCCTTAAAGATGAAGAGCTTTTTAGCTCTATCTGAAAAAACTGACCTTATGTGGAACAAATCATGGACTATTCCACTCCTAAGGGCATTGTCAAAAACAGTGGAAATCTTGGTGGAGAACAGTGAAGAGGGTAATCATAACTCTACAGTACAAGTTACAACAAGCAAAATAGCCAAGCAGTTGGATGTTTGGTGACAGAACCAAGGAAAAAGTCCGGAAGAGCTCTCCTGGGATCATGGTCAACCCTGTGGGTTAGGAAGGCTGTGTATAAGCACAAGGCTGCACTCTTTCAGGAGCAATCAGACCAGGATATAAGGTGGACTTGGAAGCACTCCCCAGGCCTCACAGATCAGACAACAAAGGGTTGGAGCCTCAATGGCACTAGGGGCTTAAGTACAACCTCTAACCAACCACTGGCTGTACAATAAGCTACTCTGACTCAGGGGCTATGCCTAGTAAGTTGGGCTTACGAATAAAATTTACACATGTCCCTGATGTTCTGAAAGACCGTGTGCATGGTCAAGGCTGTGCCCTCTCAAAGATAATTCGAGAGAGAAAAATCTAAGCTACTACTACCTGGCTGAATGTAGGGTAGAAACATAAATTCCTTGAACTGTGATAGTAGTTTCAGGCCATACACACATCCATTGGTAAAGGGTAAAAGTCTAACTAGTTAATGGGGCTAAGGCACAACTTTTGACTAAGAAGTGGCCTATGTTGACCCAGGGATGAATCCTGGGTTGCCAGGTAAAAGATAAAAATCAAGAAGAAATATGAGCAGGAACATCAGAGGCTGCACATTGAGGGAGAAGTAGAGTTCATGGAGTCAGTTCAGCCAAGTCACTAAATAACCAACCAAGCAATATCAACCATTCAGAAAGGTGGGATCAGTGTCCAGAGTTGCTATGCTATATTATCTAAAATATCCAATTGTCAACAAAAAATGAGACATGCAAAAAAAGGGGAAAATGTAACCTGTACATAGGGACACACACACAAAAAAATAGGCAATTGAAACTGCTCTTGAGACCCAGATGTTGGATTTAGCAGACAAAGACGTCAAAACAGCCATTATAAATATGTTCAAAGAACTAAAGGAAACCATATCTCATTAAGTGGAGAATATCGATAAAGGGACAAAATTATTTTTAAAAAGAACCAAATGGAAATTCTGGCAGTAAAAAATACAATAACTAACATGAAAATCTCAATAAAAGGACTTGACAGCACATTAAAGTTGGCAGAAGAGTTAGCAAATTGAGGATACATCAATTATGGATTATGCCAAAAACAGAAAAAAGAATGAAAAAAATTAACAGCTTCAGAGAAATGTGGGATACTGTTAAGTGCCTCCACATATGCAAAATGGAGTACAGAAAGGAGAAGACAGAGAGGAAAAGGAATAGAAAAATATTCAAAGAAATAGTGTCTGAAAATTCTCAAATTTGATAAAAAAACAAACAAACATTAATCTACACATCCAAGAAACTCAACAAACTCGAAATGAGATAACTGCAAAGCGATTCACAGCCAGACACATCATAGTAAAAATACTGAAAGCCAAAGGCAAAGAAAAAATCTCAAAAGCAAAAAGAGGAGGAAAAAGTACTCGTTATATACAATAGAATCCTAGTAAGAAAAATAGCTGACTTCTCATCAGAAACAATGAAGGGGAATGACATTCAATGTACTGAAAGAAAGACTGTCAACCACAAACTTTAAATCCAGTAAAACTATCTTCAGAAAATGAAGGTAAAATAAATACATTCCCAGATAAATAAAAGCCGATGGAATTTGTTTCTGGCAAAACTGCTTTACAAGAAATATTAAAGGGAGTGTTTTAGGCTGAAAGCAAGTGATACCAGATAGTAATTCAGATTCACATGAAAAACAGAGTACTGGCAACGGTAATTGTAATTGATTATAAAAGACAACGTAATGGCATATTTCATCCTCTTTCTATTCTTAACTGATTAAAGAATAATTGCATAAAACAATATATTATTTGTATATAATTTCATATATGTATATAATTTTGTCATTGGGTTCATCTGCAGATGTAAAATGTTTGACAGTAACAGTGCAAAAGGAGGTGAGTTGGAGCAAAGTTATATCAGAGTAAGTAAATAACAGCAGGTGGTAACTCAAATCCACAGTAAGAAATGAAGAAAATTAAAAGTGAAAAAATGAGGTTCACTCAGCTTCCTCAAGACATAACATTACAGAAAGTAATAATTATAGCAATGTAATGTTAGATTTGTAAATGTTAAACTAGAAAACATCCACATAACATGAAAAGGGGAATAGTTGAGGAAGAAAGGAGCAAAGAAAGCATGATATAGGAATCAGAAAGTTAAGTAGCAAATATAAATTTTATGACATCAATAATATTAAATGTGACTAGACTAAACACTCCAATCAAAAGACAGAGATTATTAGATTGGATTTAAAAAAAATATTCAATATACTGTCTACAGGAGACATACTTTAGATTCAAAGATACAAACAGATAGAAAATAACAGGATGGAAAAATAAATATACTATGTAAACAGCAACCGCAAGAGCTTGAGTAGTTATACCGTTAGACAAAATGCATTTTAAACAAAAAAAAAAAATGTCACTAGATCTAAAGAGGGATATTTATAACGATGAAGTCCATCAGGAAGATATAATAGTATACCATATATGGACGATCCCCCCCCCCAAATATACAGACGAAGCAAAAGCAGACAGAATTGAATGGAGAAATAGACAATTTAATAGTGGAGACTTCAATGCCCCACTTTCAGTAATGGGTAGAAGATCATCAAAGAAATAGAAAATCAACAAGGAAATAGAAGAATTGAAGAATACTATAAACCAACTTAACCTTACAGACATATACAGAACACATCACCCCCAAGCAGCACAATATATATTCTTCTTAAGTGCACATGGAATATTCTTCAGGATAGACCTTATGTTAGACCATAAAATCAACCTTAATAAATTTAAAAGGATTGATATCATACAAAGGATGTTCTTCAACTGTAAAGGAATAAAATCAGAAATCAACAGAAGAAAATTTGGGAAATTCACAAATACGTGGAAATTAAATAACACTTCAAAACAACAAATAAGTAAAAGAAGAAATCACAAAGGAAATTAGAAAATATCATGAGAAGATGAAAAGAAAATATACCAAAATTAATGGGATGAAGCTAAGGAAGTACTTCAAGGGGAAATTGTATTTGTAAACGCTTATATTAAAATTGAAGAAAGTTCTCTAATCTAAATTTCCACCTTAAGGAACTACAAAAACAAGAGTAAGCTAAACCCAAATCAAGCAGAAAGAAGGAAATAACAAAGATCAGAATGGAAACAAAATACAGAACAGACAAAAATAGAGAAAATCAGTGAAATCAAAAGTTGGCTCTTTGAAAAGAACAACAAAAATTAAGAAAATTCCATTTATGGTAGCTTGAAAAGTAAAATAAGATAAAATTTAACAAAAGGGCAAGCAAGGCTTTGTTTACTGAAAACTACAAAATATCATTGAAAGAGATTAAAGAAGTTCTAAATA
This sequence comes from Pteropus medius, assembly GCF_902729225.1. NCBI lineage: Eukaryota > Metazoa > Chordata > Mammalia > Chiroptera > Pteropodidae > Pteropus > Pteropus medius. Next base: position 450,997 of record NW_024347867.1, read on the forward strand.
AATGGAAAGACATTGCATGTTCGTGGATCAGAAGAGGTAATACTGTTGAGATGGGAGTACGCCCCAAATTGAGATAGAGATTCAACGCAATCCCTGTCAAAATATCAGATGGCTTCTCTGCAGACAAACAGTGGAGGAATATGACCGAAAGAAGAAAGAAAATGAGTGGAAAATACGTAGTTGGAAAATAATTTCTGGTATATAAACTCTAAATTAATCTTTATGAAATGAATAAATACAGGTCTGGAATGAGAATCGATTCCTGGAGAGAAGAACCAGGCCTTTCCTTATAAAACTAATAAGTGTTTATAGAGCCAGTAAGTAAAATCTACTTATTTTTCTTTCATTCACGTAACAGTTTTTTAGATTGGTTTTCAATGTGTAAACATTTTGTTCCTGCAACCCTAACTAGCACAGTTGAGATCCCTTCTGTCAAGAAGGTCATACTTTAGTACATAACCTACAATACCCACACACGCATGCACACACTTGCATGCACAGACACACATGGTAGAAAGTGATAGATATAAATTATAAGAGAGAAGTGTTCTAGGAATTCAGAAGTGGCATTGGAGCTGGACTTAGACATTGGAGCAATACATAAAGACAGTATTAGAACAATGTCTTAGGAAGATTAACTTGGCATTGGGTGATCTGGACTGAGAGGAGACTGGAGAAAACCACTGCAGTAGTCTAGGAGAGGTAATCAGAGCCTGAACTTGAGTATTGATAGTGGCAGAACTATATAAAATTACTGAGAGTTTAGTGGTGTCATAACACAAATAGGAGAGGGAGCTAGGTTTGAAGGTAAAAATGAAAGGTCAGTTTTATACATACTAAGTGTTATACCAGTGCAACTTCCAGAAAGAAATATGTGACAGGCAGTTGGAATCAGGGCTGGGGGAATGACTTGGGAGTTTCTCCCCAGAGATTATAGCCAAGAGGTTGTATGAGATTACCAAAGAAAAGGAAGTGTAGGGAGAGGAGAGAATTACAGAACCCTTAGATAGGGAAAAATGAAGAAAAGGCAGATAGACATTCATAAAACTTTGCTGTTGCTTTCTAGTATCATTTACCCTGCCTTTATACTCACAAACTGATTGTTTTACTATCTTCCTCAGTACTACAGCTAAATGGTTCATCTGCAGTGGTCCTTATGTGTGTTTAAAGATGGATACATTTATTCTTACATAGCCCCCAAATCCTTTTGCTTTCCCAGCTGACACAGTAAGATCTATTAAGATGGCAGAGCAGCTTTATTTCTGGGTAAACACTAGCTTTGAAGAACATTTAGGGCATTATAAGAAGCTAAGGTTTGAGATGTTTCACAGATGTTCTCAGAAGTTGCAGAGAAATATGAGCAGCCTTGAAATACCATGAGTTATCCAAGAACATGCCTGACTGTTTCTCATTGAAACTTTGAATGTTGATTTTAACCTTGAAATTTCTTCGTTTTCTGCAGAGACGGCAAAATAGTTGTAAGGATAAAAATGGGGGTCCATTTCTGCTGCGTGATGTAAAATTGCCTATAGATTTCACTGGCGCCTGTTGTTTTGTTTCTTCCTTCAACCTTTAGTGCATGTAGCAGCCAGAAATGGAAGGTGGTTGAGGTCACCATCCTGGGCTTTCCTGCGGGAGTGCCTGTTTGCCCCGAAGGAGGGAAATTCTTTTGCCATAAGAGGGAAGTGACTTGAATTGCCTGTTTCAGTTTCTTTGTTTATGACCAGTGCCCTGTGTTTTATTTACATTTTACAGGTGAATAATGGGCAATAGCCACAGTGCAGTTGGCTGGCGAAGGAATTGTATGGTGTTCGTTGCAATATAAAAAATGCGCATAAGTCTTTGATACTGGAAACTTTTTGTGACACTTTAAAATTAACGAGCTGGCTCAGTTCTCTACATACTCCGCTGGGCTTTTAATGACCTTTTTCTCCATTCTCGTATTAGGGGATTTTGCATGTGTTATTTTTTGTTTGTTTTTCTTCCTTTACTTGCATTTCAGAAACTTCTAAGTCATGATGGTTTCAGTCCTATTTTCAGTATTCTTACCAAGGTCATCCTGGTCCTGTTTTATACAGATGCTGACTCTTCATACATTTTGATTTCATCTCTCCCTTAAGACCAACTGCTATCTCAGCAAATTGCATAAGTGAAGGGGTTAGGGTTTGGGGGTAAAGTTGTATTCCTAGCCTGAAATGAGCTGTGGAAAACAGCTAGAGTCAGTTTTAATATGGGGATTTTGAAGAGGGTCTCCACAGGGATAAGCATATACTTAGCCTCTATTTCAGTAGCTTAACATTTACTTTCCTCTTCTTACAGTAAGTACAAATGGATCCTAGGTGAGGAACCTGTGGAGAAACGAAGAAGGCTCCTGAATGAGATGACAACACCTCCTCTAGATTATTCCATGCCTGGTTCTCACAGGAGGGTAGAGGCAGCTGTTTCTTACCCAGAAGGGGAAAGCAGCCATGATAAATCTAGTTCTGAGAGAAGCACACCACCATACCTTTCCCCAGAATACCCAGAAGCAAGCAAGAACACCAGTCAAAGTAGGGAGGTTTCAGTTCTGTATTCAGGGGTCCAAGACCAACACCAGGGGTCCTTGATCCCTGAAGAATTAGAAGATCAGATGCCAAGACTGGTAGCAGAAGAGTCTAATAGAGGCAGCAGAAACATAAGCAAGGAAGAAGTAAACAAGGGACCTTTTGTAGCTGTTGTCGGTGTTGCAAAAGGTGTACAAGATTCAGGAGCTCCCATTCAGCTGATCCCTTTTAACCGAGAGGAGCTTGCTGAGAGAAGAAAAGCGGTTGAATCCTGGAATCCAGTGTCTTATTCTTCTGTGGCCTCTACTACAACCCCTGCTGCAGCCACTGGGGAGAAAGGAAGAGGCTACGAGGAGAGTGGAGGTCGTAATACACCGAAGATGAAGAACCAAAGAGAGCTGGAAGAACTGAAAAGAACCACAGAAAAACTGGAACGCGTTCTGGCGGAAAGGAACTTGTTCCAGCAAAAGGTTAGGGCAGCCCCTTACCGCTAGGAATAAGAGATCATTGTAACCGAGGGACCAGATAGTTAGAGCTCTGACGATGTCATGTTCTGAGGCCTTTAAACAAAATAAGCCATCGAATCATTCTGTGGTATGTCTCGATTGGGTGAACCCTCATGGGCTTCCCACCCATATTTTGGGGTTGAAAGGTCCATAAGTAGAGGAACATGTGCAGTAGAATCACAGAGTGAATATATCGGGGACTATTTTGGGTGCACTTGTAGCATGTGAGGTCATGGAATTTCTATTTCTTGAACTGCAGGTGGAGGAGCTGGAGCAGGAGAGGAATCACTGGCATTCTGAATTCAAGAAAGTCCAACATGAATTGGTGACCTACAGTACCCAGGAGACGGAAGGCTTGTATTGGAGCAAGAAACACATGGGCTATCGCCAAGCTGAATTCCAAATTCTGAAAGCTGAGCTGGAAAGAACCAAAGAGGAAAAGCAAGAACTAAAAGAGAAACTGAAGGAGACAGAGATGCACCTGGAAGTGCTGCAGAAGGCTCAGGTCTCCTACCGGACCCCAGAGGGAGATGACCTAGAAAGGTTAATTCCTAGGGTTTAGTTATCAGCTTGTGAGTACTAATGGGAAACATCCCTTAGGACCCCAGTTACTGGTCACAGATAAGGGAGGAAGCCTTAATCAATTCATAGGCCACCAAGGATTGAGGAATTACTTCTTAGAGAGCTGCAGCCAGTCTGCCTGTGCTTGGTGGCATTGTGCTTTCTTCTTTCTTTGTAGCTAATGGAAACATAATTGTTGAGAAATGTAGGCCCATTTTTAAGGAGCTTCATTTTGTTCTGTTAGCTAATGACTTCATGTCATCTCTTCTCCTGCCCCCTCACTCCATCATACAGGGCTTTGGCAAAGCTTACGCGGCTGCGTGTCCACGTCAGCTATCTCCTTACTTCTGTCCTCCCTCACTTGGAGCTTCGTGAGATCGGGTTTGACTCAGAACAAGTGGATGGGATCCTGTATACGGTGCTGGAGGCAAATCACATACTG
>NW_024347867.1:455059-512825 GCF_902729225.1 Pteropus medius
ACACGAAGCAAAAGCAGACAGAATTGAATGGAGAAATAGACAATTTAATAGTGGAGACTTCAATGCCCCACTTTCAGTAATGGGTAGAAGATCATCAAAGAAATAGAAAATCAACAAGGAAATAGAAGAATTGAAGAATACTATAAACCAACTTAACCTTACAGACATATACAGAACACATCACCCCCAAGCAGCACAATATATATTCTTCTTAAGTGCACATGGAATATTCTTCAGGATAGACCTTATGTTAGACCATAAAATCAACCTTAATAAATTTAAAAGGATTGATATCATACAAAGGATGTTCTTCAACTGTAAAGGAATAAAATCAGAAATCAACAGAAGAAAATTTGGGAAATTCACAAATACGTGGAAATTAAATAACACTTCAAAACAACAAATAAGTAAAAGAAGAAATCACAAAGGAAATTAGAAAATATCATGAGAAGATGAAAAGAAAATATACCAAAATTAATGGGATGAAGCTAAGGAAGTACTTCAAGGGGAAATTGTATTTGTAAACGCTTATATTAAAATTGAAGAAAGTTCTCTAATCTAAATTTCCACCTTAAGGAACTACAAAAACAAGAGTAAGCTAAACCCAAATCAAGCAGAAAGAAGGAAATAACAAAGATCAGAATGGAAACAAAATACAGAACAGACAAAAATAGAGAAAATCAGTGAAATCAAAAGTTGGCTCTTTGAAAAGAACAACAAAAATTAAGAAAATTCCATTTATGGTAGCTTGAAAAGTAAAATAAGATAAAATTTAACAAAAGGGCAAGCAAGGCTTTGTTTACTGAAAACTACAAAATATCATTGAAAGAGATTAAAGAAGTTCTAAATAAATGGAAAGACATTGCATGTTCGTGGATCAGAAGAGGTAATACTGTTGAGATGGGAGTACGCCCCAAATTGAGATAGAGATTCAACGCAATCCCTGTCAAAATATCAGATGGCTTCTCTGCAGACAAACAGTGGAGGAATATGACCGAAAGAAGAAAGAAAATGAGTGGAAAATACGTAGTTGGAAAATAATTTCTGGTATATAAACTCTAAATTAATCTTTATGAAATGAATAAATACAGGTCTGGAATGAGAATCGATTCCTGGAGAGAAGAACCAGGCCTTTCCTTATAAAACTAATAAGTGTTTATAGAGCCAGTAAGTAAAATCTACTTATTTTTCTTTCATTCACGTAACAGTTTTTTAGATTGGTTTTCAATGTGTAAACATTTTGTTCCTGCAACCCTAACTAGCACAGTTGAGATCCCTTCTGTCAAGAAGGTCATACTTTAGTACATAACCTACAATACCCACACACGCATGCACACACTTGCATGCACAGACACACATGGTAGAAAGTGATAGATATAAATTATAAGAGAGAAGTGTTCTAGGAATTCAGAAGTGGCATTGGAGCTGGACTTAGACATTGGAGCAATACATAAAGACAGTATTAGAACAATGTCTTAGGAAGATTAACTTGGCATTGGGTGATCTGGACTGAGAGGAGACTGGAGAAAACCACTGCAGTAGTCTAGGAGAGGTAATCAGAGCCTGAACTTGAGTATTGATAGTGGCAGAACTATATAAAATTACTGAGAGTTTAGTGGTGTCATAACACAAATAGGAGAGGGAGCTAGGTTTGAAGGTAAAAATGAAAGGTCAGTTTTATACATACTAAGTGTTATACCAGTGCAACTTCCAGAAAGAAATATGTGACAGGCAGTTGGAATCAGGGCTGGGGGAATGACTTGGGAGTTTCTCCCCAGAGATTATAGCCAAGAGGTTGTATGAGATTACCAAAGAAAAGGAAGTGTAGGGAGAGGAGAGAATTACAGAACCCTTAGATAGGGAAAAATGAAGAAAAGGCAGATAGACATTCATAAAACTTTGCTGTTGCTTTCTAGTATCATTTACCCTGCCTTTATACTCACAAACTGATTGTTTTACTATCTTCCTCAGTACTACAGCTAAATGGTTCATCTGCAGTGGTCCTTATGTGTGTTTAAAGATGGATACATTTATTCTTACATAGCCCCCAAATCCTTTTGCTTTCCCAGCTGACACAGTAAGATCTATTAAGATGGCAGAGCAGCTTTATTTCTGGGTAAACACTAGCTTTGAAGAACATTTAGGGCATTATAAGAAGCTAAGGTTTGAGATGTTTCACAGATGTTCTCAGAAGTTGCAGAGAAATATGAGCAGCCTTGAAATACCATGAGTTATCCAAGAACATGCCTGACTGTTTCTCATTGAAACTTTGAATGTTGATTTTAACCTTGAAATTTCTTCGTTTTCTGCAGAGACGGCAAAATAGTTGTAAGGATAAAAATGGGGGTCCATTTCTGCTGCGTGATGTAAAATTGCCTATAGATTTCACTGGCGCCTGTTGTTTTGTTTCTTCCTTCAACCTTTAGTGCATGTAGCAGCCAGAAATGGAAGGTGGTTGAGGTCACCATCCTGGGCTTTCCTGCGGGAGTGCCTGTTTGCCCCGAAGGAGGGAAATTCTTTTGCCATAAGAGGGAAGTGACTTGAATTGCCTGTTTCAGTTTCTTTGTTTATGACCAGTGCCCTGTGTTTTATTTACATTTTACAGGTGAATAATGGGCAATAGCCACAGTGCAGTTGGCTGGCGAAGGAATTGTATGGTGTTCGTTGCAATATAAAAAATGCGCATAAGTCTTTGATACTGGAAACTTTTTGTGACACTTTAAAATTAACGAGCTGGCTCAGTTCTCTACATACTCCGCTGGGCTTTTAATGACCTTTTTCTCCATTCTCGTATTAGGGGATTTTGCATGTGTTATTTTTTGTTTGTTTTTCTTCCTTTACTTGCATTTCAGAAACTTCTAAGTCATGATGGTTTCAGTCCTATTTTCAGTATTCTTACCAAGGTCATCCTGGTCCTGTTTTATACAGATGCTGACTCTTCATACATTTTGATTTCATCTCTCCCTTAAGACCAACTGCTATCTCAGCAAATTGCATAAGTGAAGGGGTTAGGGTTTGGGGGTAAAGTTGTATTCCTAGCCTGAAATGAGCTGTGGAAAACAGCTAGAGTCAGTTTTAATATGGGGATTTTGAAGAGGGTCTCCACAGGGATAAGCATATACTTAGCCTCTATTTCAGTAGCTTAACATTTACTTTCCTCTTCTTACAGTAAGTACAAATGGATCCTAGGTGAGGAACCTGTGGAGAAACGAAGAAGGCTCCTGAATGAGATGACAACACCTCCTCTAGATTATTCCATGCCTGGTTCTCACAGGAGGGTAGAGGCAGCTGTTTCTTACCCAGAAGGGGAAAGCAGCCATGATAAATCTAGTTCTGAGAGAAGCACACCACCATACCTTTCCCCAGAATACCCAGAAGCAAGCAAGAACACCAGTCAAAGTAGGGAGGTTTCAGTTCTGTATTCAGGGGTCCAAGACCAACACCAGGGGTCCTTGATCCCTGAAGAATTAGAAGATCAGATGCCAAGACTGGTAGCAGAAGAGTCTAATAGAGGCAGCAGAAACATAAGCAAGGAAGAAGTAAACAAGGGACCTTTTGTAGCTGTTGTCGGTGTTGCAAAAGGTGTACAAGATTCAGGAGCTCCCATTCAGCTGATCCCTTTTAACCGAGAGGAGCTTGCTGAGAGAAGAAAAGCGGTTGAATCCTGGAATCCAGTGTCTTATTCTTCTGTGGCCTCTACTACAACCCCTGCTGCAGCCACTGGGGAGAAAGGAAGAGGCTACGAGGAGAGTGGAGGTCGTAATACACCGAAGATGAAGAACCAAAGAGAGCTGGAAGAACTGAAAAGAACCACAGAAAAACTGGAACGCGTTCTGGCGGAAAGGAACTTGTTCCAGCAAAAGGTTAGGGCAGCCCCTTACCGCTAGGAATAAGAGATCATTGTAACCGAGGGACCAGATAGTTAGAGCTCTGACGATGTCATGTTCTGAGGCCTTTAAACAAAATAAGCCATCGAATCATTCTGTGGTATGTCTCGATTGGGTGAACCCTCATGGGCTTCCCACCCATATTTTGGGGTTGAAAGGTCCATAAGTAGAGGAACATGTGCAGTAGAATCACAGAGTGAATATATCGGGGACTATTTTGGGTGCACTTGTAGCATGTGAGGTCATGGAATTTCTATTTCTTGAACTGCAGGTGGAGGAGCTGGAGCAGGAGAGGAATCACTGGCATTCTGAATTCAAGAAAGTCCAACATGAATTGGTGACCTACAGTACCCAGGAGACGGAAGGCTTGTATTGGAGCAAGAAACACATGGGCTATCGCCAAGCTGAATTCCAAATTCTGAAAGCTGAGCTGGAAAGAACCAAAGAGGAAAAGCAAGAACTAAAAGAGAAACTGAAGGAGACAGAGATGCACCTGGAAGTGCTGCAGAAGGCTCAGGTCTCCTACCGGACCCCAGAGGGAGATGACCTAGAAAGGTTAATTCCTAGGGTTTAGTTATCAGCTTGTGAGTACTAATGGGAAACATCCCTTAGGACCCCAGTTACTGGTCACAGATAAGGGAGGAAGCCTTAATCAATTCATAGGCCACCAAGGATTGAGGAATTACTTCTTAGAGAGCTGCAGCCAGTCTGCCTGTGCTTGGTGGCATTGTGCTTTCTTCTTTCTTTGTAGCTAATGGAAACATAATTGTTGAGAAATGTAGGCCCATTTTTAAGGAGCTTCATTTTGTTCTGTTAGCTAATGACTTCATGTCATCTCTTCTCCTGCCCCCTCACTCCATCATACAGGGCTTTGGCAAAGCTTACGCGGCTGCGTGTCCACGTCAGCTATCTCCTTACTTCTGTCCTCCCTCACTTGGAGCTTCGTGAGATCGGGTTTGACTCAGAACAAGTGGATGGGATCCTGTATACGGTGCTGGAGGCAAATCACATACTGGATTGAGCACTAGACTATATACTCTATATACCCTTCTCTACCTGTCTCTTCTTTACCCTCCTCTTCTCTCTCCTTTTCTCCCTCCCTCCTTCCCTTACTTCTCGCTCTTATTCCTCTCTCTCTCTCTCTCTCTCTCTCCTCTCTCTCTCTCTCTCTCTCTCTCACCCTCACCTTTATGCCTTATATAGAGAATCTTCGAGTAAACCCTGGCTCTTAATCAGTCTGCTTCTTATTCAGTTTGGTGTGAAGAAAGAGGCTAGGTCACTAGGCTTTGAAGAATTCCGGGAACAGAAGAGCAATAGTCACCAAACCAGGTGACTTGAAAGCTTTAATTTTCATTACTTAGTTACCTGGTCTATTTTATATCCTTCCTGAAATGGTTTGTATTGATGTAGGTTAAATCGGTCAGCGAATATTGGGTCCAATGTACTAGGTGTTTGGGGATAAATTAAGAAGTATAACTCATGGTTTCAGCCATCAAAGATCTAACAATCTAGTTGGAAACACAAGACATGCCAAGGTAACTAACTTGTACAGACATGATGGGAAAATTCTAGGGGAGGAAAATCAAGGAAGGCATCACCACATAAGTGGGACCTAAACTAAGGTTTGTTTAAAGAGTGAGCATGACCACACTTAAGAACAGTTGTTTTTTAGGTGGTAAGACTGTGGTTGATATTTTTTTCTTCTTGCTATCTTCCTGCCTTTTTCAAATTTTCTATAATAAACCTGTTATTATTTTTACATTGAAAAAAATTAATTGTTTTTAAAGAGAATGAGTAGGCTTGAATTTAGGTATCAAGTGAGAGACCGAGAAAATATAAGTTAATTTTATATTTATACTTCATTATATTTAGCATTATCTCTGGAAGAATAGCATGAACAAAGGCACAGAAAAAGCTAGAATGTGAAAAATGTATTTGGTAGGAGTGATGGGTTCATGTAAAGGGAACTAAATTTAAATCATGACCCATCTCTGTGGTGTTTGCATTTTAATAAGGAATTCTCGAAAAAGAAATCTTCAAGGCTCAGTTTCAAAAATAGATGTATCACCAAACTGTGGGACTTCAGGTAGTAGGGGAGCTATTTTAGAGCAGGGAGATCTATTTGATATTCCTCAGAATATACTGCTTTACCTGTTCTTCAGGCTAGTGCTGAATGAGGGGTAGATCTCGTATTATTAGAAATAGTAAAAGTTATACTCTTGTAAAAGTAGACATTTTGTTTATTCATTGCTATATGGTATTTATATAGCACATGCTCTCCAAAGAGTTCAAGGTACTCTTCAAAAGACATTGAACAATAAACACGTAAAAACATAACAACAATGAAATACAGGAGAAATAATAAAAGGGAGGTGGGAATCAAGCAATTGCAAAAGGATTAGCTAGTCCAGAGGAATGTCTTGGATATTTGCTCTGTTTCTCTTCTGCAGTTACTTCAGAAGACTTTCCTAAAGTTATTTTATCTCCTTTGAAAGGAGGCTCGTCATAGATCTTCCTGTGAGACTGCAAGGAATAGGGCAAGGCCAGAGCCAGGCTTCACCATTAAAATGAGTCCTTAAAGATATTCCCTGCCCCCCTTCCCTTCACCTTACTGCTGCTCTAGCCTGCCCTGTGATTATTTCTCATATCAGACATTTGGACTATGATATTGAGAGCCCCAGTTATCTAAATATTACTCAGAGAAGGATGGTGGGGGTGGGGGTAACATTCAGCCATTCTCTTAGTGATGTTTGCTCTTCTCATGGGGGCTGAGAAAGGTGTGGCTTTGCACAGATACAGACAATATGAATGAAAAGGTGATATAGGAAATAATTCAGAACATTGAAGGTTCAGTCTCTGTGTGTGTGTGCATGTGTGTGTAAGAAAGGTATGGTGAACGAGGGGGCAGAGTAGGAGGGAGTATAGGCCGTTGGGCTGTAAAAAAGAATGGTGGACAATCTTAACTCATCTCTACTAGTGCTTACTTTCAGCCCATTTCCTAGTGTCAACCCCGTATTGTTTCTTCCAGCAGCAGTTACTGTGTGTGTCCATTTACTATAATACCAGAGCTACCTCTGTTACCTATTTGCAGTGAAATTAGAACAGATGAGATCCCTTTAACCATGTTAGATGCCATGGTGGAAAGATTGAAAAGTGTCACCCAGTCGTACCAGAGCTTATGATACAGTGTGTGTGTGTGGAGGGGCGGGAGGAGCGGGAAGAACAAAGTGGGTGCCTCCTCCTGGCTATCCTCTTAGGTTAACATAATCATAATTCTTTCAAATGTTTCTCATATTTGCCCTTTAACTTTCCACTTCCACCATCAACATTTAGATTCTTTTTACCTCATGCCTTCATCACTGAAATAGATTCTTAACTGGCCTCCCTCGCCTCCTGTTCTCTCTCCTTCAATCCACCCTACTCACTGTCACTAAATTGCTTTTAATGATCTCATCAGGTTATGCCTCAGCTCCAAGACTTTCTTAGTGCTCCCGGTTGCCCAACAAGCACAATACAAATTCCCATCTGGCTTCAACCGTGCCCTCTAGACTCATCTTCCAGCATTTCAAACACAAACCACATTCCATCCAAAATGAACTATTTCTTGGTTTCTGGACCTGCCTTGAGATTTTCACCATCTCTGCCTTTGCCTGGAATGTTCTCCCTTAACATCTTCTCTTTGGCTCAAATGTCAACTTTTTTCCTGAAAATTCTTCTGAATAACTCAGCCAGACATGACGTTTTCTTTGAACATGTAAGTTTTGTGACACTTATAAGGCTCCTATCACAAACTTCCATGTCCTGTCTTCTCTATTAGAAAGCACCAATTCAAATATTCAGCTGCCTACTTGACATTTACACTTAATGTCTCACAGGCATGTCAAGTAAAACGTGTTAAAAATAAATAGTGACGCACACTCCAGGACTGTTCCCTCAATTTTCCTCATTTGAAAAACTGGCACGTCTACCCAACCAGTCGCATGAGCTAGAAACCTGGAAGTCATCCTTAATTTTCCTCTTCTTTAGTCCCCCACATCCAGTCTGTCAGAAAGTCTGTCAGCTCTATCTGCAAAGTATATCTTGACTTTACTCACTTTTACCACAGCTCACTTAATCCAAACCACCATCTCTTACAGGTAATTGCAACTCCTAACTGGTATCCTTGCTTTCATTCTTATTCTCACAATTGTCTTATCACTATAGCCAGAATGGTTTTTGAAAAAATATAAGTCAGATCATGTGATTCCTTGCTTAAAGCCCTTCAATGACTTCTCATTGCACTTAGATAGAATCCATACTCCTTACAGTGTCCTCCGAGACCCCTGCCTATTTCTTCTACTTTGGCTCTTGCAACTCTTCATCATATCTCACTTTTCCCCTTGCCCACTGCTGTCTTCCCACTGAAACAGGTCAGGCTCTGATTTTATTCATATTGTCCCCTGTCCTAAAATGCTTGTATCTCCAGTCTTGGCATGGCTGGCTATTCCTCATTATTCAGGTCTTAGTGTAAGTGTCAACTTTCTCAGACAGGCCTTCCTGGCAACCTATTTTCTCTGTCTACCCTATTTTATCACTGTTTCCTGTTGTGTTTAATTCATAACACTTTGCACAATTTGCAGTTATATATTTGGCTGTTTACTTTCACTCATCCAACAAATATTTATTGGGTACCTACTATGTTTTGTGTGATGTACAGTGGTGAACATAACACATGTGGTCCCTGTCTGCCCCTTTCACTAATGGTATGTTCCATGAAGGGAAGGCTCATGCCTGTTTTTACTAATCACTGTATCCCAGAGCTTCTCATAGTGCCTGGTGTATAGTAGGTAATCAATAAATAATTGTTAGTGGTAGGAACTGTGTTTTGTTCATATTTTCATCTCTCTCAAGAGCCTAAAACAGTGCCTCATTCATAGAAGGGGCTGGATACATAAGAGTATGAATGAGGTAGATAATCCCGGATATTAAATTCCGAAAATGAAAGACTGAGATAATAAGAGCTACAAGTTACGGGGGGCAGTCAGTGTGCACTGGAGTGTCCTAGTGTTTCTCTTTAGCTGATCTTCGAATAATTAGAAAGGCTATCAAAGGAGAAAGGGAAGATGTTCTGAATATTACAGAATTACAGAATTTAGTCAGACGAACTCCATAGAGACCATATCTTGAGAGTGAAAGCTAAAAGAAAAAAAAATTCTAAGGAGCCTTCTGTTCACTTTTTCCAAGAGTAGCCAGTTTATTTCAAGAGAAGAAAGAGGAGCTATCCATAAGCAAAGAACAGACAGAACAAGCTTCAAGGAAACAAGTTCCTGGCTCATGTCAGGAAGTCAGTGCATTGTTGGATAAACAAATTGGACCTTGCAGAGGACTAAGTCAGAGGCTTTGTGGCCCCAGGGAACAGGAATATTTGCTCGCCCATGTCCAGCGATTGCAAATAATCTGGGAGTAACAACAGAGACACAGGCTTGATTGGCAGGGTCTCAGTTCCCAAAGGCAATCTCCAGATAGAATGTGTTTCAGAGTTCTGTATTGTGAATTAAAACCTCTTTCTTTAGTACAGTGTTAAGAGTGAAGGTATGGAGGTATGCTCAGGAAAGCTTGAAGGGGTAAGCTCAGGCTAAGTAAAGTGTAAATCCGCACCCCCCATCCCCCCAAATAACTTGTACTTGGTGACAAGGACATTCCTAACTCGTTTCTTAGGCATAGAGGACATTCAGGAACCATACTTTCTGAATCAAAAATCAGGGCACATGCTTAGTTAATAAAGTAGACAATTTGAAAGAACTGACAAATAGTCTTGGGTATATTAAAGTTTTAGTCATTGAGACATATAGCATTCATTTTCTAATGGAAAATAAAATCTGCGGGAAAAAAAACAAACAAACAAACTGTGTTTTGTTACTTGCCTCCATCCCTAAGCCCAAAGTTTTCATGTGAATCACCAGAAATCCCCAACCCACTTTTATTTTAGAAGAGTTCAAATGTTTTGGGTACCTTCTACATGCTAAACACATTGCGTTCATCTACCCATTGAGTCCTCGGGGGCAGGCAAGATAACTTTAGGCAGAGGGTCAGGAAAGTGTTCCCCAAAGGTCTGATCTTCCAGATGGGCTTGGAAACTTGTAAGGATTGGAAAGATGGAGGTATGGGACGGGGGAGGATTTTCCAGGTGTAGGGTATAGTATAAGTAAAGTCACAAGACCGAGTGGAGAGGGGTGAATAAAGGAACACTCAAGAGGGTGTGAGGAATAGTGAATTATTCAGTTTGGAGCATGAGGAACAGAATGGACCAAGGGCTTGGAAATGCCAGCAAGAGGAAGGCTACACTATATCAGCTTAACAATGGAGCTTTGTAGGCTATGAATTAGGAAGTGCCTGTTGAAATCTCCCCAGTTGTCCCTGAGTTTAGGAAATTAAACCCAGAGTGCAGTTCCCTTGGACTAAACTTTTCTCTAGCAGTGGGACCTGATGGATTGTGGTTCTTTTCCACCTCAGATTTTCACAGATCTGAATGAAAGTCAAAGAGTGATGACCACCCTTTTCCTCTCCAGCCTCTCAAGTTTGCTTTTCCCCTGGCTTGTTAATGGAATCTGATGAGTAGAAACCTATTTAAGGTTTCTACTATTTAAGTCTTCAAAGTATTCAGATTGGTGGGGGAGGGGGGAGAATATTGAGAAGTTTTGTCCCGGGACAGACTATATCCTTGCTAATATAGATTCAGATTTGTGGTAGAAATTATACTCGCTCATCTACCTCCATTCCCCAAAGACACATTTTTGTGTGACTTTGACACTACCCTTTAGGTTGCCAATATGCTTAAGATACAGTTAACCATTTGTTGAGGACCTACTATCTACCATGACCTCACTAAAAGGTATCTCCATTTCACAGATGAGGAAACTAAAATGCAAAACATTTAAGTGGCTCTCCCAAGGCCACACAGCTAGAGACAAAACTAAACCCTTGTTGGACTCCAAAGCCTAGGCTTCTTTCCCACTACACCATACTGCCTATCTTGAAAACAATAGTCTCGGCTTCTTTTAAGAAAATGCTAAAGCCAGCCCATACAAATAGGAACCTCCAAGCAAGAAAGTTCCACAATCCCAAACAATGTTTAACTGTCCTTGTGATCAGGAATTGTTCACTTATGTAATGAATATCCCTCCAAACAATGTGGAAATTCATTTCCTCTTGACTGAGTTTTTCACTCAGGGCTGTCACTTGGCAGCTTTCCTGATATCAAAACAGCCATCAAGACCCTCTTACAGTCCAGGAGGTCTTGGACTTGTTGGCCTCTGCCTGTGAGTGTGTTTTCACTGGCTCTTTGCACCACCACCCCACCCCCTACCTTTTCCACCCCCCCACCCAGAGAGAGTGCTGAGTTAGGCAAGTCTTTTGGGGAGTAAGAAAGTGACACTTGAGAACATATTGGTTTATTATTACACTCAGAGGAATAAAATTAACCACACAAGCTGCCTCTGGAATTGCCAAGGGCACCGCCACCTTTTTCCTCTTGTCTGCCTTTTTCTTGGTTTCTACTTCATCTCCATTTCTGAAACTGTCGAATCATTTAGTTGAAGGGTGTATGTGTTATTCAGTACTCTGCTCTCCCAAATTCCAGTCCATTGTCTGAATTAGTGTTCTATTTTTAAAACTCTTTGGACTCTTCTCATTCTGCTTCTTTTTAAGGCTAAACTGAGAAACTAGTGCAAATTCTGGTGTTGATGGCTAATCTTTGGCCGAATGCATATCTCTTCCCATAAAATACATTTGCTTTCTAATCAAGACATTCAGCGCCTTTTAACACAAGGGAGTAAGGTCCTCACAATATCATCAGAAATCCATTGTGGGGGTTGTTAATCCACCCTCTTGCACCCCTTTGGGCAATTCTAGAGATAAATTCAAGTGAAAGGCTGTAAGGAGTGTCTTCTCTGTACTTTTGTTGTGACTGGCCTTTCTTCTGAGAACCCACAGAGAACTTTATCAAATATCACAGACTCTGAAAGCACTATTGAAGAAAAGGAGCTACCACTGAAATGCTGGGTTGCCTGCCACAGTACTCATACTCATTTGGCATTTCATTTTACATCCCATTATACTTTCGAATATCTGATTGAAGGCATGTGAGTTTCCTCAATGTTATCTCCACAAGGCCATGTTTGCAAATAGAAAGTTGTACAAAGCCCTCCTAGGAAGTGACTTGTGAAGTGGTGAGGGTGCCATTCTGGAGGAAGTGGACTTCATGGATGACAGAAGAGCAGGACCTGATGATTCGCCCTTGTATGGTGACTTTCTGCTTTGTCAAACCCCAAGACACTCCTGCTTGTCTTGTGGAGAAATGAGGCCCAGAGCATAGAATTGTAGGCAAGAGTTAACTAGGAATTCCTAAGCTGCAATTCCCAGGAAAATGGTCAGTTGTGTGAGGCGGAGGGGGTGGTCAAATTACAGCTTCTGTATTGCTGTACCTGATAGCAGCCTGTTAATATTTTATCAGTGATCACATCGCAGCACATATTGAGCCACCACTTTGACCAAAAGACAGAGATAACCTGCTGGACTTCCTGTTTGAGGCTTTCCCCCCACCCTCCACCCTGTTGAGATAACAAAATTTCTCATCAAAGCTAGGAGCCGCCTGGGCAGGGAGACCAGGTTGGGTGAAGGCCAGGCTTTGGCCAGCTGAGGAGGAGCACAGGCACTTCCCAGCCTGGGGCCTCTATGTGCCAGAGTGGGCAGCTGAAGGCATGAAAGAGTCCCCTGTCCATGGGCCCAGGGTTGAGTGGGAGGGAACAGTTGACCCTGTAAGGCCTCATTTGCCTTCATTTAGCACTGTGCCCCATCTCCCGCATCTGTGTTCCTCCTCTGGTCCAGAGCCAAAAGGCCTCAGGTTACTTAGATAGACACTGTCTCTGCTGCCCCCAGTAATTTCTGAAGATCTGCCCAAGAGAAGGAGATGAGGGAGAAGAGGTTGATCCCTAGGGTCACTCTCTCCATTAAAGTCATTTAGGGGTTCTGTGAGGCAAGCTCTCAGGTGTTCTGTGTTAGCTGAGTAGTGTCTCCCTTTCTCCTCCTTAGTACTGCTCTCCACCCTATTTCTCTATTTCCCACGGTCCTTCAACTGGAAGAAGCAGTTTCTTTTGATCATCCTTTCCCCCAGAAGCTTAAGTAGTGTGAGAGCCTCATTTCATAAGGATTAAGATTTGATTGGACTTTCATACCTTTTTAAACTAGCCCCTGACACCCATATCTTATGGCATTTTCCCCCTCTTGCAGGACAGACTATATTGTGCCTTGGACCACACTTTGGTGTACATATGTTATCTTCCCTAGATCAGCTGTCAGCTCCTACAAGGCACAGACAACCCTTGCTCACCCTTGTAGCCCTCAAAGCCTTTAGCACATTGCCTGACATAAACTAAGAGTGCAGTTAGTATGGGCTGGCTGGCTAGAGAGCTGGTTGAATGGCTGTTTAACTGGCTGGATGAAAGTCTCTCAGGAGGTTGGAGTTTGCCTCTCCACCAAGAAACCAGTTTCAGTCTCCACTTCCCCCATTAATGATCACATAGCAGTGGGTCACTAGGGCCCCAAGGGAGAGAAAACATGAATCACCTTATTATCAGAGGAATGAGGGAGGGCAGAGACATCTCTCTTTGTGCAAGGGTCACAGCTATGAGGCTGCAGCATAAACAAAATGGCCTTTACTATCCCTTTGGTCTATGGCTAATCTAAATTACTTTATGATGGAAGGCAATGGGGTTAGCTGAAAACTGTTCAACATGGACCCAGACTCAAGGAGATTTCTAGGAAATTATTTAGATCAAGGCTTTTCTTGCTCAATGAGCCAAAGGGAAAACCAGTCAAAGGCTTTTCTGCTCAATCAGTTGCTCGTTGTCAGATCTGCCCTGGTTTTTCTAGTTGTGGATGAACTTCTAACTCTTTCCATAGAATCTTCCCAGATTGAATGGAAGGAGGACCTCCCAGGCCAGCCTTATCCTAAGATAAAGGGAGCTCTGTGCCCTATTTCCCTCAAAGGCTCTTACATTCCAGTAGCAGACGGGGACAGGAGGGCCACAGCAGTGTGAAGAGCAACAGGCACTCTTACACCTTCTGAGCAGAATCTCAGACCCATGTTGCTGCGGGAAGGGTTTCCGAACTTATGTTCAGACTCTGACACTCTGTGACTTTAGGGAATTTACCTCTCTGGGCCTCCACTTTGTTTTGTGGAAAAAAACCTGTTCCATTGGTGTATTTGGAACATGCAATGAAATTGGTGGTCTGAAAGTGCTTTGGTAGCCAGGTGGTGGGTCATCGGATCCCTAACCAGACTGCTGCCCACTCAGCATAGCAGAGTCAGCAAGTCAACCTCATTTTCCAACCTCCAGTGGCCCCCAGTCGAGGGCACTTGCATTTATGGTGCCAGACCAGAGACATGACCTTTTATTAAACTCCCGTTCAGAAAGCCCTCTCTCTCCACTCTTATTCTCACCCACTGCCGTTTCTTCTAAATGGGCTTGGATGCTGGGGTCCCAATCTCTACATCAAAGAAGGCTTACTTCAGGAATACAATGGTAGTAGTACCCGTTATAACAGACTCCTATGTGCCGAGGCCCACTAGGTCCAGGAGGTGGGTAAGCTGAATCTTGTAGGACCTCATTAATGTCTGTTGCCATAGTTAACATCATTATGAATTAGGCTTTGTTGATTCCAAATGAGGTTAGAACAGGGCCAAATCATTGGCCTCCAAAACTCCCACACCTCCAGAGTTAGGGGAATTGGAACTGAGGTGTCATGACTTATTCAAATGTAAGCTTTGCATCTCCCCAGATGGGACAGTTAGCTGGGCCTAAGCTGGCCAGCTGGCTAGCACAGCAGGAGGGGCAGCTCTAGATGGTATACTCAGTAAATTGGTCCTGCTCTCCCAGATTCCCCTTACAGAAGACCAAGAGAGCCTGTGTATCCCCAATGTTACCTTGCTGGCCTTAAAATGTTTCTCTTAGGCAGTTTAAGGACCTCTGGCAGGCTCTTCCTACTGGCTGTGAATATTATTGGATCAGCAGAGTCCTATTTTGGGAGTCAGGAGACTGGAGCGCTAACACCAGCTGTGTGGTCTTGGGAAAGCCTCTTTACTTACGTGGGCCTTAGTTTCTCCATCTGCCAAATGGGGATTATCAGATCTATTTCACCTTCCTCACAATGATGATTCAGAGAATGAAAGGAATAAACACATAGCAAATTTAGTAACTAACTTAAATGAAACAATTGTTGTAAAAAAGGAGGAGCCCTGGGCAAGATAAAAAATGTTAGTTTCCCTGGAGGGAGCAGGGATGTCTCGCTTTCATAATATCTTCAGAAAAGTCTAGAATTTTCTATCCACCCAGTGGGAAAAAAGACTAGTTTCCATCATACCCTCCCTTTAGCTGAGTTCTCCATCACACATGCCTTGTCTGAGCCCCTTTGAATGAATAAAACAGTTTTTCAATCAACAAATGTTTATTGATCATCTATGTGTGCCCAGCACTCTTACAGATAGTTTTTATCTGTAAGTCTGAAGGATGCATAGAGGTCTAAGATATGGCCCCTACCCTCCAAAAGTTTACAATGCATTGTGTAATCAGATATACACACATGAAAAGATAACTATGCATCAAAATTATGAATGATAAGCATTAAAGAAGTGATTTGTACATTGAGGGAGGGGTAGGAGAGGGATGGAGTGGTCAGAGGAGGCTCAGTGAAGGAGGTGGTGCTGAGCAAGTTCTTCAAGCACAAGGAAGACTTGGCAAAGGGGAGAGGGCCTTCCAGCTTGGGAGAAAAGCTTAAACATAGGCAAGAAAGTAGAAACGTGCAAGGCATGTTAGAGACAATGAATGGACCCTTTCCGCTGGCCCTGAGGTTTGGGAGGGTATACTGGAGTTTGTCAGAACTGGTCGTGCTAAGGCTAGTGAGGAAAATGCCTTTGGTTCGTTTATGACTCCCGCCCCAGGGGAGTATTTTCAGACCTTGCAACTGGGACTGTCTGCTTGAGGACCATTCTCTACTCTCCTACCTCATCTGAAACCCCAGGCAGCAGCTCGGCTATGACTCAGATCAGGGCCATAGAACTTTGGGCCTGATTATTCTATCCTGAAACCCTTGGATGCCTTCTAGAAACTCTGGAATGTCTGGTGAAGGATGGTGGAGGGAATATGAAGGGTGACAGGAGGCCCACCTGGCGTTACAGTCTTTCAGTGTCTCTTTACTGCTCTGTGGGTGCCCCCCCGCCCAGGGCTGGATCTCAGCCTTTGGGCTGATTTTCTATTAGGCCTGAAGATTCTCTGGCAGGGGCGGGGGAGGGGGAGAATGCCTCTCTCTGGCCGAATAGAAACACCTACCAGAGCCACCACACATGTCCACTCAGCTTCTTAGATAGAAAAGTTCTTATTTTTTCTTGTGCAGCATCAAGGAGTGGTATCATTCACAGTCCTCCACAGCTTCCATGCTGTCATCCCCCAGCCAAGGGCCTTCTCTAGAAAAACTAGTTTCCCATTCTTAAGGAAACAATTGTGGAGGGCCTTTAGCCTTGTTGTTTAGCAGGAAGCCAGATCAGGTGCCCCAGAGGGAGGCAGGAGCTTCAGTGAAAGTTGGGGCTGCAGCTTCTGAGGCAGTTCTTCAGCAAAGTCAGTCTGCTGCTGCCTGGAGCTTTCTGCCATACCTTCTTTTCTTGTGCTTTCCTCTAGCCATCGGCTAGATAGTCAACCCACAAGTGTGAAAGAATTCTGGGAAATACCCTGAGCAGTGGTTCTGGTATTTTTAGGTCTTCAGCTACCTTGCCTTCCTCTCATCCTGTATTCAGTTGCTCTCTGTTCACTTGATACAGTGGAATGGCTCTATTTCAGTTCATGCAAGAACCAGTCTGGACACTGGAATCATAACAAGAGTGGGACGGAAGCTCCAGGGCCCATTACTAGCCAATCCGTTTCTTTGGAGGGAGGCTTGAGAAGGAGGTTAGATCCACTCCTTCTTCCCCAATCACCCAGTAATGAACTACAAGCCAACCTCAGTCAGAGGGAGGGTCTTTGATCATAGAAAGGGTCAGTCAGTGAGATGTGATTAGTGGGTTTATGGATGGAGCCCCAGGTAAACTAAAGGGCAGAGGGAAACCTGAATGGTCTTGCTTAGAGTAGAGGGTGGGTTTGGAGTTGAGGGTTGGGGGACTCAGGGTGTGGGGTGGGGGACCAAGGTAAAAGAAACAGAAAGGCTGGCTTGGCAAGCATCTTGACAATTCAACCTGGATGCTGTCACACCAGCTCCCATTTCTGCCTTCTCTTGATCCAGTGGCCAAAGTCAGTCTATCCTCAGCAGCACCTTCTTACATGATTCAGTGGCAATGTCCCTCACCTGTTGGCCCTGGCATGGGGGTTGTGCACCAGTTTTCACAGACCCAGCCACCCGCCTCCAATGATGGCCCCTGGTTCTTCACACATACCCTGTCAAGCTGTAGGAGCTAAACTCATTCTTGACTTTAGGTGGTTGACCAGGCCTTGGAGAGCTCCTAGTGGCAAGAGGCTGGGCCTGGTAGGCATCGTAGTAGTTGGAGCGATTTCCCTGGGGTGAGCAGGAAAAGCAGAGGATGATTCCAGCTACTAGAGAGAACAA
Source organism: Pteropus medius (assembly GCF_902729225.1). NCBI lineage: Eukaryota > Metazoa > Chordata > Mammalia > Chiroptera > Pteropodidae > Pteropus > Pteropus medius. The sequence goes on from NW_024347867.1 coordinate 472,576, forward strand.
GGAGGAAATGATGCCCAAGTAAAGAGCCTCTCCAATCTCAAATTTCATGCTGTCAGGTACCAGTGGGGAATAGAAGTCTTGCAGGATCCCATGAAGATTCCAGGCAACAGGGATGAAGCCTAGGATGCCCCCAAGGATGAAGAAAACTCCGCCCACGACTGCCACTCTGTCCTTGGCTTGGGAGTCCTGGCAGAAAACTGTGCATCTCATGCCCACCACAGAGATAATGCATGCCAAAGAGGAGATTGCACTAGACGTCACCATCATGGCCTGAGCAGCCTGGATGTCAGCGGGCAGGCCTAGGAGGGTGCTGTAGATGTCACACTGGGTGATGCCTGTGCTGTGTGTGGCACACTCCATCCAGAGTCCTTTGGAGAAGCCGACTGCTGTCACAATGCTGGCACCGACATAAGAACTTGTTCGCCAGCTAGGGAGCAACATAGCAACCAGGGTGCCCAACATCCCTAGAAGGCCCAGAATGTAGCCTATAAGTTGGAGGCCAAGAGAGGCCATGGCGGACCTCTCAATAGAAGTGTCTTCAGGGCCTACTCTCTTGTCTTTTGGCTGCAGCTCTTGCTCCTTGGATCCCAGCCTCTATTCCTTCATTTCAGAGTGTCTCTGCTAGGCTGACTTCTCTCCTCCTTACAAGTGTCTGTGGGTGTCCACAAGCAGGTTCAAGAAGGCATCTAGAAGACCTAAAATAATCCATAAACTGGATTAAATATTGACCAGAAGCTTATGAGAAACCAGAAAATGCTGGATGCCTTTTGACCTTTGTTATCTTTAGAAATAACACATGAGAAAGGGGAAAAAAAACTTTGGAAGTAGAGCCAAAATGTCATCACCTCCTGCGTAGGCACATGCCTTAGGCTGGCAGCCAGACAAAACCAGGGGCCAGACAGGTGGCTGCTTTCCGAGAAGGTGGTGATGGCAGTGGCAGTTGTGTTAACTCCAAGTCAGGCTGTTGGCTGGCATAGTTCTGTCTCCAGGGCCTGCTGTTTGGCACATTGCCCAGCAACAATGTCACAGGGCCCCTCAATTGCAGACCGAGGCCAAATTCCAGGAGACTGGATCAGGAAGAACAGGCCCTAGGATACAGCCTTGGACTCCAGGTAATTAGAGGCCTCTTGAATCTCCAAGGGCCTAGAAAGCAGTAATTTAGCCCTGAGTCATCCTGCCCATGGTGAAAATTTACTCCAGGGCAGTTTGGGGCAGGCAACAAATTCTTCTGTCTGCACTCTGAGAGTTCAGGTCCTCTCGGACCTGCCCTACCCCCCTCCATAGGCTGGCCTAAGGCCTCCTTCATGTATAACACACCCAGACAGTTCCCATCTGCTCTCCTAATAGATGCCCCCACCAGCCCTAGGCCTCTCAGATGATGTGGGAAGACTCTGGAGCAGAGGTTGTTTCGGGGCTTGGAGGGAGCCCTGAGGTTCCCTGGGCTCTCTGTTAGGGTGGACAGAGGAAAGGGAAGCTGTTCTAAAATAGAGGGCTTTGTAAGAGGCAAGCATCTAAGCCAATCTTTTGGAATCTGAGAGCTGTCCAGGATTTTGCAGTGTTCAAGGAGCCTCTTCTCTTGCCTCTTCTCAAAACACTAAGGGTTAAAGGCACATTCTTCTCCCCATCCTCTACAGGACCCTCTGGCCTACTACGAGTTGGAGGGTCATCACTACTTTCAACCCACTACAATCTGGCTATTCCATTTTAGCCTTCTTCAAAATTTCTCTTTCCCTACCCATCTCTTAAATGTGAATATTCCTCAGGATTCTACCATTTTCTCAATCAACGCTCTTTCCCTGAACATACTTATCCACACCAATGACTTAATCTCACACCTATTTACTGGCATTCCCAAATTTATATTTCTAGCATAGACCTTCCTCCTGAGCTTCAAGACTACCAGCACAATTACTTATTTAAAATACTCACTTGGAAATATCATAGGCACCTCAAATTATTTTCCCCTCTTTAATTATCCCTCCACCCCACTTCCACCCCTGACCTATGGATGTTGCCCTTTTCCCCTTAAGAACTGGATCTTTGAAGGTGGGGCATCTCCTTCCACATGCTTGTGGCGTGCATCCGGGGCCTGGCACACCTGGGGCCTGGTCTGTGGCTCCGCCTGGGGCGCAAACCCAGGACCTTCTATGTGTAAAGCAGACGTGCTAACCACTATGCTGTGGAGCCACTCCCGGTACCTCAAATTTGATGTGTTGAAAAGAGAACTCATCATCTCTCCTATCACACTCTTCCCCAAACAGTTCTTCCCTGGGTTCCCTAAAGTCACTGAATGATATCTCTAACCATCCTCTTGCACTAGACTAAAATCCTGGGAGTTAATCTTGACACCTCTCTCACGTTTATCCCTCACCTTCTATAGTCACTGTCTCACAAATTCTAGCGCTCGACTCTGCGTCAAATCCATGGTACCCTTCTCTCCATCCCCACTGCTATGTCCCCAGTTCAGGGCTTCATCATCCTCTCTCCTCTGGACTATAGCAGTGAGTTCCCAACTGGTCTTACTTCCAATCTTGCCTCCTCCAATTCATTCTCCATACTGTTGCTAAGGTGATCTTTCAACACTTTAATCTGATCAAGTCACTACTCTACATAAAACATTCCAATGGCTCCCCACCAGCTGAAGGATAAAGCCCAGACTTGCTTGTACTCCATGACCCCTCAAGTTTCATCTCTTGCCATCGCCCTCCTCATGCTCTGTGCTCTTGCTGAACTAAATTACTTTCAGTTCCTCAATCAGATCATGTTGTCTTTTGCTTACAAACCTGAGTACAGGCTGTACCTTCTATGCAGAATGCCTGGCATTCTTCTTCCTCTGTTTAGTGCCTTCTCATCCGTTAGGACCGAGCTCAGATATCTCTTACTTTAGCCTGGATCAAGTGCCCTTCCTTTATGTTCTTACAGTATTTTGTGTTTACTTATCATACTAGTAATAAGAAGAGTAATACTTATGTAGTGTTTCTTATGTGACTATTATAAGCAGTTCACACGTTAACATATTTATTATCACAGCAACACTTTGTGGTACTGAAATCTTTATTGTACAGATGATGAAATTGTTTAAATTTCCTGTTTAAATTCTTATTCTTCACCACTAGTCTGTGAGCTACTTGAAGCCAAGAACTGTATTTTATTAATTTCTGTCTCTCAAGTGCCTTACACAAAAAGTTACCCAGAGCTAATGTTCAAAAATGTCTTCTTAATGAAAAAATAAAAGTGGTAAAGAAGTTTGAGGGATTATAAGATACGGACTTTTTTAATGAGTCAATGATACTTCACTCTAAGGGACCAGACCTGCTCAATGTTAGGAAAGAAAATTGAGAGAAGGTATCAGAGGAAGAAGAAGGGTGGGGGGGAGAGAGAGAGATAGAAAGAGAGAGAGACAGAGACAGAGACAGAGACAGAGACAGAGACAGAGAGACAGACAGACAGGAGAGACAGACAGACAGACAGACAGAGACAGAGAGAGACAGGACAGAGACAGAGACAGACAGACAGACAGAGACAGAGAGGGAAAGACAGAGAGAGAGAGGAAAAGAGAGAAACAGACAGAGTTTTTGGTCTTTTTAACCTAATTCTAAACAATTTGAGGGAAGAAACCTTATATTAAACTTCTGTTGTGACTGCAGCATTGGGCAGGCACATGGTCGATAGTCGCTAGTATTCATCAATGACGGATATGACAATGCAAATGTTGATGAAAAGCAGTGCAGAGCAGGGGCCCATAAACATTTGGTAGAAGGTGGGGAGGGAAATGTAGTTTGAATTTCAGCTCTGTCACTTACTAGTGACGCTGTGCAAGTCCCTTCCAGGCATTGCTTTTCTTATTGCTAACTGGGGCATAATTCTACCTATCCTGATCCTGACTGTGCATATCAGTGGGCCCTTCAGGGCTACTTGGAAGTCCTTATACTTCTCCCTGGTGAGCATCTCCAGGTGACTACTTCAAATTCTTATCACTCTTTTTGAGCCACCCTCCTCCCTATTGGCAACATTCTCTTTGAAGCCAAGATTCTTAAACAAGCCATTTAATATTGATGTCTCTACTTTCTTCCCCCTCCCACTCACTCACTGTTCAACCCTCTGCAGTCTTGCTTCTGCCATTAGCCCTCCACTGAAAATATTCTAAGATTACCAACAATTTCCTTGTCCCAAAATCCGATGGCCATATCTGTGTCATCTCACCTTGTCCCTCTCCTTCACAAAACTGTCTTCTTTGTTTTCTGTAACACCACTACCGGTGTCTTCCCTGCCCCTCAAAATGATTCTCCTAGGTGTCCTTTGTAAGTTCTTCTTCTTCTTCTGCCCACTCTATAAATCTGACTATTCCGCCCAGGATTTCATCTAGACTTCTAGACTTCTTATTCTTCACGTTATCCATGGATGATCTCATCCACTCTGTCTCTATGGCAATAACTCCTGAATCCATACCTCTGGCACAGATCTCTCTCCTGAACTCCAGATTTGCACATTCAACTGCATTTGGAGTGACCCCTCTGAATGTTTTAATGGCACCTCAAACTCAACATTTGCAAACCTGAAACATTTGCCCTCTTCTCTCTCCACCCCCAAAACTATTCCACACATAGCGTTTCCTATTTCAGTGAGACCATCACTCATCCAGCAACCCAAGACAGTCATCCTCGATTCATCAACTTTTCTTGATATATAGTCAATTCTGAAGTCCTATCAGATCTACAGTCAAAATAACTTTTTTCCATCTCCATTGTTTAAACTTTAGTTCAAATGATTCAACTATTATCTTTTGTCCATGTGGAAATCTCATGGGCACCTCAAATTGGTCTCTCTAATTCCACTTCTTCTCCACCTCTGCAATCAACTATCCACCTAGTAGTCAAGGATCTTTCTAAAATGGAAATTAAGTAATAGATGCTTAAAAAAACTTCAGGACCTCTTAATTGCTTTCAGTATGAAGTTCAAACTCTCTAGCCCAGGGACTCAGGAGAATCCTCAATTGTATGACTCCTGCTTTCCTTCCCAGCCTCCAACCTCATAACCTCATATGTGTGCGTGTGCACACAGGATTCAGCTATACCTGAACACATGTACTTCTCTGAATTTGTCTTTTTTTCTGTTTCCAAGCCTTTAAGCATGCTATTCTGCCACCCACTATTTGCCTGACTAATTGCTAGCCATATTTCAGGACTCATCTTCTTCTTGAAATCTTCTTTGGACATCTCTGCTCACCCAGGCTGGGTTAAAAACTTTTCCTTTCTACTTCTTTTCTATATCTGGGCTTTCAGTGAGAGTTGGTGAGCTACCTTGAGGCTTTTGGAGAGAAGACCTCTTGCTTCCCTGAAGAACAGCTCCTGCTTAAGCCTTCTTGGGATGGTGGCAGAAGAGCCCAGCTTGAGTTTCTTATGGGAGTCAACAATGTCTCCAAGAAGATAGCCTCTCTCCAGAGCCACTTCTTACTCAGTAGGAGTAAGTAGGAAACTAGTTTGGAGCAGAGGGAAGCTAGAATAAAACAAAAATGCCATTCATTGAGTTTTGTAACTCTAAAGAGTCTGACTTGGCATAGCTGGGCAGGAGGAAGAACAAGTTATTGGAGCTTATTCAATTGAGAGAAACGGCCCAATGGGGGGCAGCTTTCGGCCAGGGTCAGGAAAGTAAGGGTCGACAAAATATCAAGTGGTTGGTTGATAAGCCAGGCTACATTCTGTTTTTGGTTTTGTGATGAGTAGTAGAGGGTTTAGAGAAAGAGTCCCAGCCTCAGAATCAAACAACCTTGGAAATTTCTATTCGTATGCACTGGCTTTAACATTTTCTTATCAAATGGAAGATGCTAAGGCTAATCATTTTCAAGATAGGCAGTATGGTGTACTGGGAAAGGAGCCTAGGCTTTGGAGTCAGACAAGGGTTTCATTTTACCTCTGCATTCTCTAACTGTGTGGCCTTGGGAGAGTCACTTAAATTCCTTACACTTTAGTTTCTTCATCTAAAATGGGGATTATCCCTGCCTCTTAGTGTGGTCATGGCAGGTAGTAGGTCCTCAACAAATGGTTAACTGTATTCTAAGCATATTGCTGACCTAAAGGGTAGTGTCAAACACACACCAAAATGTGTGTCTCGGTTTTACCTGGAACCTGTTGAGGAAGTTCCCTAACTTCTCCAGTCCCTAGTTTGCTCACCTTTAAGGTTTTGAGCCTCAAATAAGGTAATGGGGACAGGAAGCCACTCTGACAAACGTAGAAGACCAAATAGCTGCAATTAGAAGTAGGCAACTCTACAAGAAACTCTTCTCTTTGAGGGATCCTCCTAAAAGTCAAGTCCTGGTTGCTTTGGAGGAACAGAGAACTGTAGGTCTTGCCAGCTGAACTTGTCTTCTGGGCATAGGGCCAACACACTCCATGGCCCAAGGACTGGGCAAGAAGGCTTCATTTAGGATCCTTACCTAATCTTCCTTACAGGAGGGATTGGAACTGCAGGAGAGGATTAGAGGGGTCAACCCTGACAGCAGCTTCTGAATTAACCCCTTCTTGCCCTGCTAGTCCCCCTCCCCCATTTTTTGCTCCAAGAGTCTTGTGTATGGTACCCTTTTTGTGGAAGCACTTTCATAACATTGAGTGGGACAGGACAGATGGAGTTCTCACACACAAGAAAGTACCTCATGTGGCATCTTGGGGGTGATGGAGTCCACCACAGCGCTGTTCTGCTTGTTAGCCTCATTTCTCCATCCCTTGGTCTCACAGCTCCTCACAGGAATCTGAGACACTTGCTCTCCTCTCCACCTCACCCCCCAGTTGCCAAGGGCTCTAGAACGTGACAAAGCTATTCCTTTGAAGCCCTATTTTCTGGAAAGTTTGTCCTTAGAGCAGTTCAATTTTCCTTCTGCGCCAATTGATTGATGACAGCTCAGGGAACTACAACTGGACTGAGAGATTTTCTAATTGCTTTAAAAAGAAGTTTGTTTGTTTTTTTTCCTTATCATCAAAGTAAAGCACTGTCATTTTAGAAATCTAGAAAATGCAGAAAGGCAGAATTTAGAAAACAGACATTACCTACAATCTCCTCAGCTAAAATGCTGTTAAAGTTTTGTTCCAGGTCTGTTTCAAAGAGGACACTTGAAGAGAATAATGTCTCAGTCCAAAGAATGAATTTCTTTTGTTTTATTGATATATAATTGACATATAATATTGTATCAGTTTTAGATGTGCAAAATAATGATTCAATATATGTATGTATCGTGAAGTGATCACCACAATAAGTTTAGTTAACGCCCATCGCCACATAGTTACAATTTTTTTTTATTTTTCTTATGATGAGAACTTTTAAGATCTACTATCTTGGCAACTTTCAAATATGCAATTACAGTGTTGTTAACTATAGTCACTGTACCATATATTACATCCCCAGGACGAATTTTATAACTAGAAGTTTGTACCATTTGTGCCCCTTCACCCATCTCAGCCACCCACTCCCACCCTATCCTTGCTACTGTCAACCACCAATCCGTTCTCTGTAACTGTGAGCTCTGATTTGTTTTAGATTCCGCATTTAAATGCGAACATACAGTGTATTTCTCTGACTTATTTCACTTGGCGTAATGCCCTCAAGGTCCATCCATGTTGTCCCAAATGGCAGGATTTCCTTCAAAGAAGGGATTCTAATGACAAACTTGCAGACCAGTGGGGAAGAGTTATTTAAGGGCTTGAAGGAGAGACTTTATGACTTTACTCAAAAATCTACCTTCTGCTGAGTCCTTGAGCCTTCATGCTAAGGAAGGCACTGGAACTGGCTGTGAGGGAGCACCCCTTCCAATCTTCCTTAGCCCTTGTAGTTAGACAGAGGAGTAAACTGTAGCTCCTTTCCTACCATCTCATTCCTTTTGCCCTCAAAATCTCTATTCAGAAGTTATTATCTGATTTGGAGAGTGCTTTCTCTGGCCCTGTAGTTTCAAAGGCTGGAAACTTTGTGGTAGCCTTGAGGAAACAAATAATACCAACCCACCTGAATTTTCTCTTCCATGACCTTCCCTCAGAAACCCAAGGTGGCCCAGCCTGGCTGCATCATGGGCCAAATTGATAGCAACTAGGAAGCAAGAGCCCACGTAAGTGATTTTAAAAGGCAGCAAATAAATCAGAATTGAGACACTTACGAAGAAGTTCTTTTGCAGAGCCTTGGAGGAGAAGTGTGGCCCTGGAGAGGATCCTGAAGGGATCCTGAAGGAAGGGAGAAAGGTGCAAGGGGCCCCAGGCTGAGGTGATAAAGGATTTCTAATTGTTAGCAGCAGCTTTGCAAATCCATCTGCAAATCTCAGCGTTGGGTCAGAGACTTATTACAGATCAGAATTAAACCCCTGGAGGCTGTGGAAGATTGAGGTACTTAAAAAAAAGTTTGGTGAGTTTTGTGTTTTTCCTGTCAAAAACTCCTGCTGGGCTTTTGTGTGGTGACCTCTATGAGCTCAAGAGAGGACTTGGGGGGAGAGTAGTGTGGCCCAAAGAGGAATTTGGAACATTTCAGCTATGGGCGTAAGGAGAGGAGGGGGTTCTCTTATGCCCATTAGGTGTTCCTGGCTAGCAGCCTTATAGCCCAGCAGGAAGTAAGCCTCAAAAACACAACCAGTAAACTAGTGCCTTAGCAGTCCTGTACTACTTAAAGCCCCGCAGACCGTTCCACCTAGATTTGTTTTTTAGCAAGCCGCCAAGCTTACCCTACTGCTAAGATTTATCTCAAGGTACAAGGGCAAACCTGTGTATTGTAGGTTCAGATTTTGTTAGATTCAAAGAGCAAGTCTTTACAAGGTAGAGTTGAGGCATTCTTTATAACTATGGGCCTCCTCTTTATACCACACACAGAAGTACCATACTCTGCGTCGTTTCAGTCTCCCATAAGGTCTGTGGTGTGGATTGCAGAGACTGGGTTTCTGCTCCGAATGGAAAAAAAAAAGCTTTCCTGTTTTTTTCTAATTTAAAAAAAAAATACTAGAGGCTATTGCAAAAGATTCAGAAAATGAAGTATGAAGAAAACGATAACACCACCAACAAAAGGTGTAATGTTAATCATTGTTAACATTTTGATGTGCTATAAAATCACATTACACCCTGCAATTCTATAACCTTTTATTATTTCTGAAGAATGTAACGATATAACATTGACACAGTCATATTTCCACATTGATTAAAAAATAGATCTGGATCATTCTCTTATGGCTGCATTGTATTTTATTATATACAAATACAATTTGTTTAACCATTACCTATTAGACATTTTTGTTATTTCCAAGTTTTTCCACTATTATAACTTAGAGTCTTTACACATAATATTGACAAATTCCCAAGAATAGAATAATTAGGGCAAAGAGTATGTATGGTTTAAAGGCTAAAACAACATATTACAGAAGTAGGGCAGCTATGGCCATTTCCAGATGAGAAAGCCTAGACCAAAGAGATGAAATGAATGAGTTACTCAGCATCTCTAGTTGGGCAGTAATAATGAGACCTGGAATCTAGGTCTCAAGGTGTCTTGTTCAGTAAACTTTCCAGTGTATTACACTGGCTCCCTCCTAAGGATTCCTATGTAGAAATGACAAAACTAGTGGCCACAATTCATTGGACGCTTTCTAGGTGTCAGGCACTGTGCTCAGGGTTTTCTATATATTGTCTTATGAACTGCTGCCGAGCCAGGGCATCAATCCTGGACAGCTCTGGAGCTTGGCTCTTCATCATTATGGTCTACCCTGTTTTTGAAGTAATATAAAAGCAAACAGTCAGATTTGTTGCCTAATGTGAATTCAGTGAGGCAAATCAGAAATCATCATCCTTCCCAAGGTGGTCCATACTGTCTTGCAGGTGCAAATGGGGTACTGATCCCTGGCAGTGCTCCCAGGGTGCTTACTCCTTGACAGGCTGAGACAAGCTTAAAGGGAAGCCATGCCTGAGTCAGGCCTGCGGATTCTTTGTGCGTGAAAACAAACAAGACTGAAGGGGTGGGAAGGACAGCAGGCTAATCTTCTAACCAGCTATGTGATCTGGAGCAAATCTTCACATCTTTCTTCAGGCTTCACCCAGCTGACTTCCCAAGGCTGGCCTAATGAATATGAAAGCATTTTGAAAAATAAAAAAAAAAATGCTCTTGAGATGCAAAAATCCTAAATAAGATACTAGTGAACCAAACACAGAAACATATTAAAAAGATTATACACCGGGATCAAGTGGGCTTCATTCCAGAGGCACAGGAATGGTTCAACATACACAAATCGATTAATGTAATACACCACATAAACAAATTAAAAAATAAGAATCATACGATTATATCAATAGATGCAGAAAAAGCCTTCAACAAGATACAGCATGCATTTATGATCAAAACACTTAACGAAATTTGTATGGAAGGAAAGTACCTTAACATAATAAAGGCCATATATGACAAACCCTCAGCCAACATTATACTTAATGGTGGAAAACTAAAAACCTTCCCTCTAAGATCAGGAACAAGGCAAGGCTGTCCACTATCACTACTGTTATTCAATATAACACTGGAAGTCCTAGCAAGTGCAATCAGGCAAGAGAAAGATATAAAAGGCATCCAAATAGGAAACGAAGAAGTCGAACTGTCACTGTTTGCAGATGACATGATTCTCTATATAGAAAACCCTAAAGACTCCACAAAAACACTACCAGAAACAATAAACAAATACAGTAAAGTCGCTAGATACAAATTCAATGGTCAAACATCCATAGCTTTCCTATACTCTAATAACGAAGTGTCAGAAAAAGAAGTGAAAAAAATAATTCCTTTTGCAATTGCAACAAAAAGAATAAAATACCTGGGAATAAATTTAATGAAACAAGTGAAGAACCTATATAATGAAAACTATAAGACCCTATTAAAAGAAATTGAAGAAGATACAAAGAAATGGAAAGATATTCTGTGTTCTTAGATAGGAAGAATCAACATAGTTAAAATGACCTCAATATCTAAAGCATTATACAGATTTAATGCAATCCCCATCAAAATCTCATCGGTATCTTTTAAAGAAATAGAACAAAAAATCATCAGATTTGTTTGGAAGCACAAAAGACCCCAAATTGCCAAAGCCATCCTGAGAAAAAAGAACGAGGCTGGAGGCATCACTCTGCCTGACTTCAAATATACTACAAAGTGACCGTAATCAAAATGTCATGATATTGGCAGCAAAACAGACACACAGGCCAGTGGAACAGAATCGAGAGTCCAGAAGTAAACCCATCTTTATATGGGCAAATAATTTTAGACAAAAACATACAGTGGAGAAAGGAAAGCCTCTTCAATAATAATGCTGGGAAAATTCAAAGGCCACCTGCAAAAGAATGAAACTAGACTGTTGTCTATCACCACATACCAAAATTAACTCAAAATGGATTAAGGACCTGAATATAAGACCTGAAACCATAAAATGCATAGAAGAAAACATAGGAAGTAAACTCAAGGACCTTGCACTTTAGGAAGATTTTATGAATTTGACCTCAAAAGCAAGGGAAGTAAAAATTAAAATAAATGAATGGGACTACATCAAACTAAAAAGCTTCTGCTCAGCAAAGGAAATCATCAACAAGGTAAAAGGAGAACCATCCAAATGGGAAAATATATTTGCAAGCAACACCTCCGATAAGGGCCTAATATCCAAAATACATAAACTCATACAACACAATAACAACGAAAAAACAAATGATCCAATCAAAAAATGGGCAGAGGACCTGAACAGACACTTCTCCCTAGAGGATATACAAATGGCCAACAAATATATGAAAAGATGCTTACCATCGCTAGGTATTAGGGAAATGTAAATCAAAACCACAGTGAGATACCATCTCACACCTGTTAGAATAGCTATAATCAACAGGACAAGCAATAAGAAATGTTGGAGAGGAGGTAGAGAAGAAGTCCCACTGCTGGTGGGACTGCAAATTGGTACAGCCACTATGGAAAACAGTATGGAGTTTCCTCTAAAATCGAAGAATTGATCTACCATATGATCCAATAATCCCTCTACTGGGTATTTACCCCAAAGACTTGAAAACCCATACCCAAAAAGATATTTGCACACCGATATTCATAACAGCATTATTCACAGTGGCCAGGACATGGAAGCAACCGAAGTGTCCTACCATAGATGATTGGATAATGAAGCAGTGGTACATACATACAATGAAATATTACTCAGCCATAAGAAGACATGGAATATTGTCATTTGCCACAATATGGATGGACCTCGAGATAATCATGCTAAGCGAAATAAGCCAGAATGAAAAAGTTGAAAATTACATGGTTTCACTTATATGTGGGATATAAACCTAACAGCAACAAGTGAGCAGGACAAACAAACAGAGACTCATTGACCTGGAATATAGACTAGTGGTTACCAGAGGACTATAGAGTAGTGGTTACTAGTGGGGTTGGTGAGGAGGGGGGAGGTAGACGGTGCAAAGGGAGTCAAATCTAGGAGGATAGAGGGAGGATGAAGTGGGTAAAGGGGATCAAATATATGGTAGCTGAAAGAAACTGGATTTTGGGTGGGAAACACACAATAGAATATACAGATGTCAAATGATAATGTACACCTGAAAATTATATAATTGTATTAACCAATGTTACCCCAACAAGCTAAATTTAAAAAAATGCCATTGAATGCAAGATAGAATTTGTAATAGAGGGACACGTTATCGCTCACAGTGATTCTCTGTATTTGAGAATAGGAAAAAGCAGACTCAGGATCAGGTGCCAGGGAGGATAAGGGTACTATGTTGGCAGGATGTGGTTACCAGACTGGCAATCACTCAAGGATTAGGTTCTAGCACTTTTTCCTACAGATCGGCACTATCGGATCCTGGTGGAATCATGCCAAAGACTATGACTCCACAGTGTTGAACGCTGGAGGCGCCTTAGTAATCCACTAAGACCCCTGCTGAGATCCAGAGAGCCTGCATAGGTGGGCAAATGGAGAGGGGTCTGAAAGAAGGGAGGAAAGAATAGCAGTTAGAGAAAAGCAGTATCTGGTTTAGGAGAGGAGTGAGCAGTGAGAGAATAGAGGGAGGAAAATGAGGGTCTGTGAAAAGATGGATTAGAAAAAGAGAGCAGGAGGAGAGGTAGGAGGGGGGTCTTTGAGGAAGAAAATCTAAGAGAAGTCTGTATAAAGCAAGGTCTTGAGGGAGAGGGAGGAGATGGTGCTATGAAAAAAGGAGTCTGGACGGAGAAATAAGAGAGATTCTAGGGGCAAAGAGGACAGAGATGAGAGGGCTATGGAAGAAGGAGTTAGGGTCTTGGGCAGAGAGAGAATTAGAGGCATTCCATCTCCACTATTCCACCAAAGAAATTTTCACCAAGGTCACAAATGACCCCCATGTCAGCAAATCCAATGGCCACTTTTCAGTCCTTAACTTTCTTGACCTCTATTGCAGCATTCAATGCCAATAACTTTACCCCTCTTGAAATGTTTTCTTCTCTTGGCTTCTGTGATACAACTCTCCCCTCATGTTCCTCTTATCTCTCTGGTTACTTCTTTATTGACTCCACCTTCTCTGCTAGATCCTCAAATATAGGTGTTTCTCAGGAGCTGACCTAGGTCTTCCCTTCTCGCTCTGTATTCCCACTCTTAGAAGTCTCATTTATCTCTCATGGTTTCAATTACCTTTTAATACTCTGATGACTTCTTCATTTTCAACTCAGCCTTTTCTGAAATTCAGACTATTATATACTAACATCTGCGTTTGGATAGCTTAAAAGCATCTCAAACTCAACATGTCCAAAGTTATATCCTTGATTCCCTTGGAACTAAAACCAATTCTCCCTCAGTCTTCTCCATTTGTGAAACCAGTTGTTTAACCCAGAAACCTCAGATTTAGACTTAATTTCACTCTTTTGTTTTTCTCTGGCCCTCCATACCCCATCTCATCTGATGCATAAAACTTTCCAATCCTACCTCCAAAATGTAGTTCTTTCATCTATCTAATGGTTTCTTATGTAAAGATGATACCTCCATTACCATTATCTCTTGAAATTTGTGGTCTCAGGACCGCTTTACACTTCAAAAAATATTTAAGAAACAGCTCGATGTCCTTAAACTAGTGAATGGATAAACTGTGGCATATCTGTACAATGGAATACTACTCAGCAATCAAAAGGAATGTACTATTGGTACAGACAATTACATGAATGAAACTCAAATGTATTATGCTGAGTGAAAGAAGCCAGATTCAAAAGGCTGCTTACTGTATGATTCCAATTATATGACATCTTTGAAATGCCAAAACTATAGGAATGGAGATCAGATTAGTAGTTGCCAGGGTTGGGGTGAGGGAGGGGGTTGGCTACAGTGGTGTGGCACAAGGCATTATGTTGAGTGTTAGGACTGTAAAAGTTGTTGCATAACTACATGTTTTGTCAAAATTCATGAAACTTTACACCCAAGAGAATGAGTTTTATACATCCTTCCACATTTTGTCATACAGAATATTAAAATGATATGTATGCATATTTAAAAATAAATAAATAAAAGGTGTTAGTTAAAAATGAAGATTCCAAAGGTCTTTTATTTTTATGGGTTATATCTATTGATATTTAATATATTAGAAATTAAAATTGATGAATTAAAAAATTATTTCTTAATTTAAAATCACAAAGAAAAACACATTTGTATGTTAAGATAAATAACATAATTATGAAAAAATAACCATTTTCCAAAAATAAAAATTTGCAACAAAAGTGACATATTATCACATTTCTGCAAATTTCTTTAATATTTCTCTGAATAAAAGGTGGCTGAATTCTCATAGCTGCTCTTGTATTCAATTCGTTGCAATATGTTGTTCTGGTTAAAGTATATGAAGAAAATCCAGCCTCGTAAAGAAATGTACTTAGAGATGGGGATTATTTAATAACTTTTTAGGCAGAATTCTAAGGATGACCCCCAAATGACTCTCACCTGTGTATAAATTCTCTCGCCTTTGAGAGTGGGTGTTTATGATGTTTATCACTCTCATGATTATGTTAATTATTTGGCAAAGAGAAATTATCCAGGTGGGCCTAATCTAATCGTGTGAGTCCTTTCAAAGCAGAGTGCTTTTTCTGTCTAGTGGCAGGAAAGGAAGTCCGAGAAATTCAAAGCGTAAGAAGTACTTGACATGTCATTGATGGTTCAAAAATGGAAGTGGCCACATGAGAAGGAATGTGGGCAACTTCTAGGAGTAAAGAGTGACAATTGGATGACCACCAGCAAGGCAACAGAGACCTCAGGCCTACAACTTGAAAGATCTTGATTTTTCTAACATTCTGAGTGAGCTTGGAAGTAGATTCTCCCCCGCCACCCAGAGTCTCCAGATAAGAGCCCAGTCTGGCCAGCAACTTGACTTCAGCTTTGTGAGACCATAAGCAGAGAACTCAGGTGAACCCACCTGAACTTCTGATCTACAGAACTGTGAAATAATAAATGGTGTTGTGTTAAAGTTATTAAGTTTGTAGTAATTTGCTACGGCAACAATAGAAGACTAATATATTGTAGATATTGTTCTTTGGTATTAGATCTAAACTTTACAAGTTGTAGTTTCTTAATGTTTATTTGCAATGTTGAATTTAAAACCATATCAATGAACCTTTTGTACTCTGTGACATTGAAATCCATTGGTCTATCTTGCACTTTGAAAGGATTTGTTATCCATGAATGCATGATTTTGTAACATCATGCATTAGTCATTTGGAAAATATTGGCCCAAGCAATTATATAGATCTTCCAATGGCTGACTCATTTCATGATTATATAGTATAAAAAAAAAACACATTCATTAATATCACTACTAATCTTATCAGAAATGTCTTTAAGGTATTGAGAAAACCTCAAGCTCAAAGTAGCAGATACAGGTTTTCTAAACTTCTACTTTTCTATTTGAAAGCTTAAATTTTATTATTGACAACAAATACTATCAGTCATTTTCCTTGAGATATTAAGATCACTTTATTCATTTTCAACAAAATGTTGGCCAAATACCCAAGTCTGAAAGACCATAGTTTGTCATTCATTCTTTCAATTAAAATAAAATGTTCCATAAAATACTGGTTAGTTTAGCTTTCAGTTCAATCACACAAGCGCTTTGCCTCATGACAAACATTATACTTCAGTATGAAGTAGAAGTGCTTTATACATTCTTCTTTTGTATTCAAAGGAATGATTTAAAAAACTAATAATCTTTACTGTTTCATCAATACATTCTTAAATAAAACTGACATTTCTGCTACCAGGAAGAAATACATTGCTGATGAAGAATAACATGAATATAGTTTGGCGCCACTGCCTTGATCCATGCTAATGTGCCAGCATTTCCGCTCACTCTTACTTTGCTTCATTGGTGCAAATGCCAACACAGTGAAAACGACATATAATGTCTTAGCATTATCATGAAAGTAGTTTTATTTTTTTAATGCAAAAGATTTTATTATTATTATCAGAAAACAATTGTGGTTACTATATGTGATTTGAAGATGTATCATAATAATAATAATAATAATAATAATAATAATAATTATCGTTATTTTAAATTTATTTATTTTAATTAGTTTCAAGGATACAATACATTGGTTAGACATCTATATAGTTTGTAAAACGATTCCCCCAATTGCTCCCTCCCTCCCCTGACCCTCCACCTAGCCGACGTATTAATGCTAATTGCATTCCCTATGCCTTGCTCCCCATCCCCGTGACCATCCATCAGCTACTAATTTGTACTTCTTTAACCCTCACCCCATTCTCCTAGCCCCACAAACTCCATCCCCTCTGTCTGTCACCAAATTGTCCACTATATTTGTGAGTCCGTTTTTGATTAGTTTCTTCTTTTTATTAAAGAAGTCTCAATAACATTTCCTGTAACACTGGCTTGGTGGCGATAAATTCCTTTAGTTTATTTTTTGTCTGGGAAGCTCTTTATCTGTCCTTCAACTCTAAATGATAGCTTTGCTGGATAAATTATTCTTGGTTGTAGGTCCTGGGTCTTCATCCTGTCGAATATTTTTTGCCAAGCCCTTCTGTCCTGCAGAGTTTCTTTTGAGAAATCAGCTGCCAGTCTTATGGGTGTTCTCTTATATGTAATAATTTGTTTTTCTCTTGCTGCTTTTAATATTCTTTCTTTGTATTTAACCTTTGGCATCTTAATGATGATGTGTCTTGGCGTAGGCCTCTTTGGATCCCTGATTTTTGGAATTCTCTGGGCTTCCTGGGGTTTTATGTCCATTTCTTTCACCAGGTTAGGAAAGTTTTCCATTATTATTTCTTCAAACGGCTGTTCAACATCTTGATTTTCTTCAGTTACGCCAATCAGATGGATATTTGGACCCTTAATAGTGTCCCATATGCTCCTTAAATTATTTTTATAGTCTTGACATCTTATCTCTTGCCATTCTGATGGAGTGTCCTTGGCTTTCCCATCCTCTAGATAGGGCATTTGATCCTTTTCTTTATTCACTTTGTTTATTCCATTTAATATACTTCTCATCTCAGATAGTGTGTTCTTCATTTCACACTGGTTCCCTTTTATAATTTCCATTTCCGTTTTTATGTTTTTTATCTCTTCATTGAAGTTCTCTGCACTTCCCAAAAGTTCATTGAGCATCTTTATAACCACCGTTTTGAACTCTGCATCTGTTAGAGTACTTGACTCCATTATATCTGGATCTCTGTTCTCTTCTCTCATATGGTTTTTGCTTCATTGTCTTCCCATTTTGGCTGCCTTCCCATGTCCGTTTCTATGTATTAAGCAAAACTCCCTAAGTATCCCAGTCTTATCAGTGTGGATTTGTGAAGTAGGTGTCCAGTGGCACAGTCCTGAGGGGGGTTTAACCCAAGCGTCCCTCCAGGACCACCTGTTAAGATTCAACAAGCAATCCACAGATGCTGTGCTTATAGTTACCTCAAAAGGCCACACCAGAAACCGAGGCTGCCTCCAGTGTGAGTCTCAGCAAGGAGCGCCTGACTTGCTGAGGACACACATGGATGTGACTTGCGTGGAGCCGTGAATTCGGGAAGGCGGGGTTTCAGGGAATCCTCTGTGCTGAGCGACCTCTGTTACCCCGTCTGATGATGTCTCTGCTATGGAGGCACTGTGCTGTGCTCTGGGAGTGGGGAGGGCTCAACAGTGGACAATGGATATCGCCAGCACTTCTGTATGGAGTGAGTCTCACCTCAGCCTTCACTCTGACAATGTCTCCCTGTAAGTCCCTGGTGCCCCCTGCATGCAGCCCAATCGGCACTGGTTCTCAGAGAGAGCAGGTCAGTCACAGTGAAAATCCGCTCCCAGACACAGCCCCTTTAAGATGTGTCTGCCACTGCTGCTGCCACAGCCTCCATCTCACTCAGCCACTCGAGATGGGGCAGCCTCGAGCCCTCGCCCTGTTCTACCTTCTGACATTGCAGTGTGCTTTCTTGGATTTCTCCCTAGTTGTATGGCTTGTTCATCTAGATCTCAGGTGACTTTGCTTGCTATTTGCTCTTTGTTTCCATCCCAACTTTGATTTGGTTGCCAGAGAGATGAACAGAGCCTCTATCATCTAAGCCATTTTTTTCCCTCTCCCATGAAAGTAGTTTTGACTGAACCTCCTGAATGAATCTTAGGGGTTCATAGGGGTCTTGACCACACTTTTAGGGCTGCTGGTCTAGGCCAAAGTTAGAAGGAAAGGAATGTGGGAGGGCGGAGATGAAAATTTGATCATGCTTAGAAACATCCTGTCAATAGAGGAGGCAGCTGGGAATAAAGAAGAGAGAATTTCTAGATTCTTTCCTCCAAGGACCTCTGCTGTGCCCCTTCTTACTTCTGACCTGATTTGCTCCTGAGCTGTCCTAGCCAACTCAACAGTTACTTTCTAAAGCTCCCCCATCCTAGGATCTCGGATGCTCTATCTTACCAGGCCAAAATACTGACAGAGAATTTCATCCTGGCCCATAGATGTTTGCTACCCTACCCTAAAGGCCCAAGGCTCTGCCAGACTGAATCTTGTCAGTCTTTTTTGGCCAACTACCTTGTGTCAAATGGCATTCCGTTTGCATGGAATGAGCACCTACTGTATACTCAGTCCTGTGCCAGGTGCTGATGGGAAGGAAGAGGGATGACAAGGTCACAGCCCCTTCCCTGATCAGTTCAATAGAAAGGTTTGATTCACAACTGAAAAGGGAGCTCAGATGAAAGGGCTGTCGAAGAAGGCAGATATTACCATGTCTTGGAGGCTTCGTAATGTAAGTGTGGGCTCAAGGAGGACCTGGAGAGAGAGGTAGAAGGTAGAATTTGAGTTATGGGGGAGAGAGAAGGCATGCTAGCTCTAGGCAGTGGGGTGCAGATGATCACATTTAAAGCCCAGTGCAGTCACAAGCCTGCTGGAAGTGAGGGAAATACCTGGGTGGAGTTGGAAACAAAGCTGAAAATATAAGGAAAATTACGAATGCCTGACTTATTCTATTAGTCATGGGTTGTGAGTGCAGGTATGTGAGCAGGATGGAAGCTGTGTTTTAAGAAGCCAAATGTGCAGAAAATGTCTGAAAGTATGTGGGACAAAATATAATAATACCATTTTACCTAAAGTATTTCATTTCATATTCACTCCAGCCCTGTGAGATCGGTACTATTGTTTTCATCCCCCCAAACTTGAGACTTAAAAAGATTGGATAACTTACCCAAGATCAGCTGGATGATATACTACTGAGGAGAGATTTCAACCCAGGCCTGTTTCCGAAGACTCTGCTCTGGATAACCAGTGATGAAGGGAGAAAACAGGAATAATTATAATAATGACAACAGCCACATAGAGTGCTAAACCCACCTGTGTTGGGCTGAACAATCTAAACATGCTTTCATTAAATCTTCACTACAACCTTGTGAGGTAGGGACTATCATTATCTCATTTAACAAATAGGAAAACTAAGAAAAGAGAGGTTAAGCCATTTGCCCCAGGCCACAAAGCTAAATATTGGAGCTGGGAGACATACCCAAGGCTAACTCTAGAGCCCAAGTTTTTTTTCATTTAAAGGTCTACTGCAGAAATACAGACATTAGATGATAAGGATCTGAGCCAGAGTGGTAGCCAAATCACTCTATAGCAATGGCTAGTGAGGGCTGAGTCAACGGCTGTCATGAAGGAAGTACTTATACAACTTCTGGTTATTCCCATTTGGCAGTTGGGAGGTGGTGCCATTGACAAATCGGGCCCATCCCCAGAGCACTGGCAATAGCTATGATGAAGACTTGCTCAGATTGTGGCATCGGTCACCTACTTCCATTGGCCCCTTCTGCAATCTGCTTTATTCTACAGCAGTACATGGGCCCCTAAGTTGGAGCAATTACCAAATGAACCATATCCTCTGTAGAGTTGTATTCTAAAATCTCAGAGAGTCTGAAACAAAGCAGACCTGAATTCCAATCTCGGATCTGTTACTCACTAGCTATTTAGTAAATCATTTAACTTTTCCGTGTCTTAGTTTTCTGCTCATTTTTAAATAGGAGCGACAGTAATATCTAACTCATAGGATTTCCATAAGGAGTATATGAAATAATAAAAGGATTAAAGTGCTCAGCACACAATGCCTGGCACATTGTAAGCACTCAATAAATGGTACCTATTTATTTTATTTTTTTTGTGGTGGTTACTCTTATTAGTTTGTCAGGATCTATCTCCCAGGAAGATATCCTGCACTAGTTATTAGTATCTGTTGTTTACTTAGGCAGGGTCGGCAGAATGATAAGGCTAAAAAGAAAATAGAATAGTATGTACTGAGAGTTCAGCATCACTGTGTCTTCCCATGACCACAGGCTAGGCTGAGAAAGTAGGTTGTCTTGGAGAAGAAGGCCCGGAGAAGCTGGCTAGAGGAGCCAGGGATGGGGGTGACTGGATTAAATGGGGCAGAGAAGAGCCTGGCTGGGAGTGACCTTCCCAGGCATCCTCCCTCCCACTTCTCCTGATTCCTCAGAGCTGTTTTTCTAGGCCCCTGCAGTGCAAATGAAGAGCAAATGGGGAGCTGCAAGGGGCTCTGCCAAGAGAGTCTCACATCATATGGGCCACGACCAAACGGCTAGCCAAGAGGCACAGGGTGCGGGAGGAATGCTGACCCAGCAACAAACTGTTCTCCAGAAGGGAGCCCCTGTCCCAGGAGCGCGAAGGGCTGGCGGTCCAAGACTTGGCACCTTTGGGACATTTGGACTTGAGGGCAGAGGTCCCAGGCACCATTTGCTATTTTTTTTTTGGGGGGGGCAGGCTTAGGTAGGGGAGAGGATCTTCCCCTTTCCTCCTTTCTCAAAGCAGATCCTGCCTTGCTTCTTGTCTCCACCTGACCCCTGTTAGGCTTCCTGCCCCAAACCTAGGGGCTCTGGCTCAAAAGGCAGAGGCTGGAGGGAAAGAGTAAGATCTTCTTTCCTGAGGTAAGAGCAGAACATGTTCTGGGGCTTTCAACTTGGAATTCTAGAGCCTTCTCCATCTGTTTCCTGCTGGCTCTCACTGATACCTGGACAGCCCCCTCTCTCACTAGCCCCCAGTGGCAGTGCAGTGTGCCCAGCAGTGTATTGTGGTGGTTAAGAGCACAGAGATTACCTGAGTTCAAATCCTAGCCTTGTCACTTTTAACTCTGTGACCTCAGACGAGTAGTATCTTAATCTCATCTATAAAATGAGGCTTGTAATAGTATCTTCCTCAGAGGGTTGTTTATGAGACTTAAATTAATCCATGCAAAATGCTTAGAACAGTGCCCGGTACATAAATGTTTAACAAATGTTCTCTCTTCTTCCTATTGGCTTCTATGCCAGTTCTCCCTGCCAGGATTACATTTCCCCTTCTCACTGCCTATTTAAGCCCAGCTCACCTCAAACACCTCTTCCTCCACGAGGTCTCCCTGGCATTACCTGTTCTCTTGACCTGTTATACTCCACAGTGAGACTAGGCCCATTTTGTGATATGAGGACTCACTAAATGAATCACAAAATAATATCTAGTTTCCTTAATACAGTGAAATTTTTCAACTGAGACCCACAGTAAGAAATATATTTTATAGCACGTCCCAGTACATGTATTTGTGTATCTTTAAATCTAGATCTAGATATATGACTAAAACAAAAGTTTCACAGAACAATGTATGCCTTTACCACATGTGATTCATTCTTCTATTTACTATTCATTCATTTTGTTAAATGCTGGCTGCAACCCACTAAATTGATTTTAAGCCCTGCCATTGGTTATGACCCACAGTGTTCTCTGTGATCAGCCCTATACAAGATGGGCTTAAGACCTGAAGGCTCTAAACTCTGGAAAGACTGCAGGTGAAAATCCATGGCCTGTTAACGGAGAGGACATCAGGTCAAGGGGAGCTGCAGTGGAGGGTGTGTGGAGGGGACTGGAGGCAGAAGACTGGAGAGGCAGGCTAGGCTTAGGCAGCAAAAGGCTTTAATTGCCATGCAAAGGAGTTTGGACATTTCCTATAGGCAATTAGAACTTACTGGAAGATTTTAAGTACAGGAGGATCAGTTCCGTGTTTTAGAAAGATCACTGGGGCGGCTGTGAGGAGGATGGATTGGAAAGGCCAAGTCAAGGACAGGGGAACTTATCTGGAAGCTGTTTCAGGCATCCAGGTGAGAGAGGACAGATGAGGCCATAATGAAGTAACGACTGGGAAAGTGGGAAGCACAAAGGAGACAGATGTGAGAAATGGTGACGACTACAATTAATGTGGATCGGTGGCTGAGGTTTTTAGCTTGAGCGACTGGGTCAATATGACGCTGGTTACCAAGGCAGGTATAGAGGAGGTTTATGGAGGGAGAAAAATGGTTCCATTTTGGAATGAGTATGAGATATCTACAGGGAGAATTTCAGGCCGGAAATATAATTTTTGATCTTTCAGTCAATAAATGTTAATGAGACCAATATAGAGAAACTAACATTTTATTTCAACGTTAAAGAAATAAACTAAAATCCACCATTACCATCATTCTGAAAAAGAGAATATTTTGGCACCAAAGAAATAAGGAGTGCATAATCTCAGAATAAAGGGTAGTCCTTTTATAATTGAATAAATTTAGATTATTGAAAAACTCTACATTTGATGGTTTTCCCATCTTTCTGTGACTCATTGAAAACACCACTGTGTATCAGCCTGATCTGTGGACTATACCTGAGAACCACGAATTTGAGGAATAGGCAGAGGAAGAGAAGTCATCAAAAAATTCCAAGAAGAATGGTTTCAGAAGTAGAAGGAAAACCAGGAGAGAGTGATCATGGAGGATGAGAGGAAGGAGAGTTTTAGAAGTGAGGAGTCGGCTAACAGTGTCTGTTGCCACCCAGAGTTCAAAGAGATCATTGAGTTTGGCAATTAGGAGGTCTTTGGTGACCTTTGGTAGTGCCTTTTCAGTAGGAGGATGGGGCTGGGGCCAAATCACAGTAGGTTGAGGTGCAAATGGGAAGTTGGAAAAAGTGGCAGTGTAGAGTGTAGACTCTACTTTCAACAAATTCGAGGGTAAAGGAAATAAAAGAGAGGAGAAAGGAGAGAGGGGGACAGAGATAAAGAGATTGAAAAAGAGAAAGAGAACAAATAATATCAGGTCTTGTGGAGTTTTTTTACAAAATTCAGAAAAGCATAAAAAAGGAAGTAAAAATCTACCGTAATCTTACTCCCAGAACCGACCACTTTAATATTCTCCTTTCTTCTTACCAAAATGGGATCCTCCTCTAAGTTTTACTGTAGAGACTTCTTTTTTTCACTCTTCAATATATTAACTTTTCCCTAATCTTCTAGCAAGCCAATTGTAATATGAAATTGTACAACTGTTTAATGATTTATTTATTTAACCAGCTTTCTAAAGTGAGACATTTAGATTATTTCCAATTTTCCTTTGCTGCACAGAACACAGTGGGGCTGGAATTAGAAGTGGGGTGGGAGGTTGGGGTAAGCGAATAGAGAAAAAGGGAGCCCTCGAACCAATTTATTTACACCCTTTTATCATCTGATTTTTGTTTCACTTTCTGTGTTGATAATTATACTTCTTAGAACATGATTATGAATACCTGCTTAATATTTGTTTGCAAGGACTTATCCTATTTAATGTAACTGATTTCCTATTATTGGACATTTGAGGTTGTTTCAAATTTTTGACCATCATAAACCCAACTGTGATGAATATCCAAGAAGCTAAATCCATGCTGGTGCTGGACACTTAGATCAGGAAGAATATTTTCAGGACTTCTAAAGCATAAGGAGCACGCCAGTAGTTGTAACTGGAAGCTTTTTGGCAAAAGCCCAGAAGTCTGGCTATGGCCAAGGATAGTGCTCTAGCCACTGGGCTTGCCTGGGGTCAGTACCCATTTACCAAGCCCCCAACACCGAATGCTCAGGCTGCAGGGCTATTTGGGACCACTGGGCTCATACCCTCCTCTCACATGTGAGGGAACTGAGGCTCCAGGGCAAGAGATGGTCCTTCAGAAGCTTAGCAGCTGGGTACAACTCTGCCTCCTTCTAGCACTCTGGCTCCTGGGCTGGAAGCTAAGCTCTGAGATTTGGAATCTGACCTGGAAGCCCTGAAAATGCTGCCTGCGTTTCTTGACCCTGATCGGACCACTAACTGCTGAGGCAGGAGAGGGGATTCAAGCACTTTCACACAACAGGGGAGGGAGTGAAAGGAAGACTTGGACTAGACCTGTTCCATCCAGAACCTCCTGTTTTCCTCACCCAGGTGGTATGCTTAATGACCATCACTCTATAACAGGTCTACCTGGAAAATATACTTGGGCTTTGAGGTAAAATAATGTGTGAGTCCCACACACTCCTTAGCTAGGTCACCTGCTCTTTATTACTGGGAACTGGCTTTGCTAAAGGCCTATCTGTCCAGCCCTCTGTGCCTAAACTAACAATCTTATGTGGTGTCGGGTACTAATGAGCTTCCCACCTTTCCTGCCTCCCGTCTTGCTACTGTCTGGGGAATTCGCAAAAATGGTGTAGGATTTGCCCCTGCTGTATTTTCCTTTCTGACTTGGAGGTAACGATAACCTCTCACCCCTCACTGACTCTGTTTATTCAACTGGGAGAGATTTCCCAGCCAGGAATTCAGATCTCCCTCCTTGAGCCCCTCTCCAAATCTTCATCCCCCTTTCTGGTCCCCAACCCCTGCACTTCTCTGAATAATTTATGAGTCCAAGCAGGTCTTATAAAGGGTCTCCCAGGAAAGGACAAGACTGCAGCAGGTTCTGAGAACTAGGAGCCCTCACAGTCTGCCTGGTCTTGACATCCTAAGGATAGATCCTGTTACTCCCACTGCTGCTGTGGACCCTGTCCCAGCCTTGGCTCTAAGCGTAGTTCCAAGCCTAGCACAGGGCTCCCTGGCACTCCCTGGCCTGTTAAGCCCATCACCCCCTGTCTGTTCTGGACAAGAAGTAGATGGGAGTGAAAGGTAAGTGGAACTCCAGTTTTAGCGAGGTTCCTGGCAAAGGAAGGAAAATGAGATGTCCAGGGTGCACCTGTTCTCTAAGAAGGGAATAAAGGCCTTAGAGAGTGTCCCTCCACATCTTGGGCTGGAATATCTCAATTGCTTTTTCACTCTACTAATCTCTCTGAGTGACAGGAGGGGACTTGGGGACAGTGGGCATTGCCAAAGCTGAAAGCCGAGCAGCCAGGCTCTCATGGGTAAGTTGCTCAGTCCACTGAGAGGCACAGGGGAGAATGCCATGAAACCTGTATTACATGTGATCTAGGCTGCGGGACTGTCTCCTGACCACACCATAAGTTTTCCGCTCACCTTTTCTCTACCTCTGGAAGTCTAGTGGGGAAGCAGTGGGCCCAGGAATATTTCTGGCCCCTTTCTCCAACCCAGGAAGATGGTAGGATCCTCAGCTCTGTTTCTTGGAACAAGAGGTAGGGAGCAAGATATTCTCCACCCAACCCTCATTAATTCCTCCAGACACTTAACATGTTCAACAAATATTTACTGAAATGCCTACCGTGTACTAGGCATTGTGCTAGGTGTTGGGGGTTCAGATATGATCTAACATAAATCTTCCCTTAAGAAGTTCAAAGGTAAGTAAATAGACAATTACAGAACTTCGAAAAGAGCAAGGATAACATTGTTGAACTAGAGGGGAAGGGCCTCTACCCTGACTTGGGCTCAGGGTCCTTAGGAAAGGCTTCCTGGAGTAGATGGCATCAAAGCCAAGTGTTTGGAGGTGTCTTTTGTTATCTAAGGGAGTCCACCTTTTAGTCTTTTCTTCCTCCACTGATAGATCTCTCCTCTATGTCCTAGAGGGGCTTGTCTTTGGAGGCCCTGGCTATACTCTACAAATGACCCTCCAGGGCAGGTGAGGAAACTTGTGCATTTGGTGAGTTGGAGCCCCTGTTACATATGTTCACATGCAGCCATGTGTGTTCACACTGACTAGGTCCCTACCTAGAGAGCCCTTGACCCCAGTCCAGGACTGCAGATCTGAGAAACCACCTTCACAGCCTTGCTCACATTTGATTCTCACAACAGCTCTAGGAGGAGGGCAGACCCAAGGTTTCTGTGGAATTATAGATGGAGAGACTGAAGCCCAGTGTAGGAAAGAATTTGAGCAGGCCCCACAGCTAGTCTGTGGTAGAGCTGGTACTAGAATCCTGGTCTACTGGCACATAGCCCCAGTCCTTTTCCCCCACTCCCCCGCCCTGCCTCACCCGTGAATCTTTGCTGCTCCAATAGAGCTCTGTCCCTTGGACTGTCTCCAAACTGGTGTTAGAATAGGGACAGGCAAGCAAACAACCCCCAGGACTCTGTCCACTTGTTTCTCAACCAGAATCGGGACAGACTCCCTTGATAGCGGGGTGGGAGCAGGGGCTGGACCCCAGAGATGTCTAAAGTCTCTTCTAGATCATCTTACCTGCAGGTTTCTGACCCGATACGGTGGAGGCAGTTATCTGGCTATGTACTTTGAGCCACTAATTTTTGTGCCTCCAGCATGTCCCTCTGCAGTTCATACTCCACACTGGCCACCAGATCAGATTATATTGTGCCTCTGCATAAAGCCCTACTATGGTTCTTCATTGACTCACCAACAGTTGAACTTACCTTTTGCTTTTAAATCACAAATCCTCTTAAGAATCGATGGCTTCTCTACTAATATATTCACAAATCAAGCCCTCAACTTGAAATTCTAAGCTGTCCAATTGTCTAGTTCTTGACTTTTTTTAATTGATTTTTTATTAAAGTATAGTTGACATATAATATTATATTTCAGGTGTACAATATAATGACTTGACATTTATTTACCTTATGCTGTGATCACAATAAGTCTGGTAACCATCACTTACCATACGAAGTTATTGCAATGTTGACTATTTCCCCTATGCTGTACATTATAGCCTGTGACTTATTTCATAACTGGAAGTTTGTACCTCTTATTCTCTTTCACTTGTCTATCTCTTCAGACTCATCCCTCAACACTTGAAGCCTACACTGTCCTTAAATGTGCCATGCTTTTTAACATTTCTGCAGCTTTAAATCTCTGTCTAGAATGCCTTTCCACTTTTATGTTTGATAAACTCCTATTCATCCAATGAGTGGCTCAGACACCTCTCCTGTGAGAAGCCTCCCCAGACTCCTGAGTCTAGGTTGGGTGCCCCCATTACATTCAGTGCCTCCCCTACCATGGCATCTGCCCCCTTCTTATGCAATAAGATGGGGCTGTGTTTGATATACCCGTGTGACTTCATCACACAGCACACTGCCTGAAGGAGGCACTCAAGAATGTTGAAGAAAGACTCTCAGGTCTTTATAAAGCAGTTCTTGGCAGAACTACCTCTATCCCCCAATTTGCTAGCTTCCCATATCTTTGCTTAGCTACAAACAGGACAGAGTAACTTTATCTGATTCAGGAGCAAAATGCCGGCCATCTTTCTTTCCCTCCTGGCTGAACTTGAGACAAGATGTTTCAGTTCTGAGCCCAGCTGGAACTTCCCTGAATTGGACACAGCCTTGAGCGAGCTATGTAACTCACACACTGGTGCCATCTACTGCTCAAAGTTTAACCTTGTTCCTTAATTAATACTGCCAGGCAGTTGACCTTTGACCTCTACAATGCCTTTAGTCCATTCTGTTTCTGCTAGTAAGTAAAGTAGAATCTACCATATGTTAACTATATGACCTTGGGCAAGTTACTTATTCACTCTGAGCCCCAGTCTCCTCATCTGTAAAATGGGGAAAACAATGATACTTCCTGTCAGGATTGGTGTGAGGATTTAGCCTCTGGTGCATAATATAAGCATTCAATAAGTGGTAGTAGTCAGAGAAACTGTAGTTGTAGTAGTGGTTATTATTAATTTTATAACAGAAATGAGCTTATAGGCTAAAGTCTGCTAATGACTAATTTGTCAGCCATCTCCCCCTGATCTCCTTGGCACCATCTGATGGTTTACCAGTCAAAGCATCTTTGCAGTGTTTGTCCCCCATTAATAAAAGAAGAAAAACACATGAAACAGGGGTCAGGGACAGTGGTTTCAAAACTTATTTTTTGTGCTTTAGCAGGAACACCCTTCTTTTGAATTGAATGCAGAAGCCCAAGATACAAACCAAATAAAGCTGGAGCTCTCCTGGTGAAAGCCACAATGAGGGACACAAAATTCTCACCCTGGTGTCCTCTCTCTTGTAAACTAATTCTTTCTACCCCCTTCTGTGAGGCACCTGTAGGGATCCCTACATTGTGGGGAAGACTAATTGGAAACTACTGTCCCAAGGGTTAAAACAAGATTGGTTTGAAGTCTAAGGGGGATTAGTATTTTATCATGTTCAGTGTTCCGTTTAAAATCCTTGTTTTGGGTCCTAAGTTCCCAACATTTCATAGCTCAAAAATTGTTCAAGTCTTTTTACCATAGGTTGTTGGGGTTTTAAATCCTTGGAATCCCAATATCCTTGGTTTTAGAGTATTATATAGCATAGAATTACAAATCTCTAAATCCCCAGGGGCTTAAAGACCCTAAAACCCTTGGAGCAGTAATTCTCAACTCTAAATGAGTTCCTCACTTTTTCTCCCCTCCTCCCCCTTACTGCACTCTTGCTGTTGGTCAGTGGCAGACATTTTGTCTTACTTTCCTCCAGTCTCCTGCCCTGGAATGACTTCCATTCGTCCTCTGCACACATGGTTGCTAAGAAATTGGAATTCACTGTACTACTAATCAGAGCCCAGTGTGAGTTACTTTGTATTCGGTATATCCAGTCCTTGTAGCAACTTCAAAGCCAGTACACAAACTCAAGAAAAAAATCTCCATGCAAAATCCAGAGTCCTTCTTCTGGCTCCATCCCAGCTGGCCCATCCTAGTGCCCCATACTTCCTCACCTCAGCACTGAAGCCTCTTGTTTCCCCCACCCCATAGCAACAGAGAGGGCACATTGGTTGAGCATGTGGCTGCATTTGAGCTGGGCCTTGAGGAATGGGCCCTGGTAGAGATGGAGGGAGAAAACTTTCCAGAAAGAGGCAGCAATATGAATTATTTCATTAAATATTTATTGAGCATCTACTCTATACCAGAGATTAATGTTATAATGATTAAGAGCATGGGCTTTGGGGGTAGTACTACCTGAGGTCAAATCCCACATCTGCCACATGCTGGCTCTATCTATAGGCCCGCCTCACCTCTCAGGTGTCAAGGTCAGCTCTCTGCTCTCAGCCCTCTCTGTAGTCACTTATTTTTTCTTTCTCTCTCCTTCTCTTCATCTCTCTTGCTCTCTCTTTCCCCTTCCCTGCCTACCCCCTCCCCACACACACACAATGCACATGCTCACAGTTATTGCCTATTCTCTGTCTCTGGGCAAGGAAAGCCCCTCTTCTAATTCCCCACAATCTCTCACTCCTGCCCTAAATGTATCTGGCAAGTGGAGCATGTCTAGTGGGCTGTTTGTCTCCCTTCCACCACAGGTCTGTTGTAAAATGGTTGCCAATCCTCTTTCCAAACAAGGTTGTTAGGTGGCCTGAGTTCACCATTTTGACCTGTCAGGGGCCTGGTGTTGGTTACTGTGTTTTTGGTTTACTCCCAGTTGGAAAGGCTTGTGGCAACCTCCATGCGAGCACAGAAACTCAAGTATGAAAACTTGACATAGAGTGAGTGCTCAGTAAGTGGTAGCTATAACACTTTTTGCCAGGCACTTGCTACTCATGTTACAGCCATGATCTTCTATGGTACTATAATCACAACAATCCTAGAAGATAGATACAATTATTATGCCCATTTATGAATGAGAAAATGAGTTAGTATGATTTCTGTACATGGGTTTGTGTAGTTGCATGGAGGTAGCTACAAGCCTTGCCAGCTGGGTGTGAACCAAAAACACAGTAACCAACACCAGGTTCCTGACAGTACAGAACAATGAACTTGAGCTACCATTTTACAACAGGGGACTCGGGAGGACAGAAGGCAAACTGCCCACTAGATAACCACACAGGCATAGCTGGGGGTGGGTGGGTAGGAGGTGGCAACACCTACTGAGATGGAAGGGAGGCCTTCTCTGTCCAGAGGAGACTAGGCAACAGGGTGGCTAGGAGGGTAAGAGCTACAATAGCTGATGATTATCAAATTCTTACTATGGACTTGGTGCGTGGCTAGGAAACTTACTTGGATTAATTCCACTTGGATTAATATAACAACCCCAAGGGATAGATACAGTTAGGGAGGCTGAGGCTTTGCATGGTTTAAAAAAAAAAAACCTTGCCCAAAATCACACAGCTGGTAATCTGTGACACCTTCTAAGTGCAAAGTACTTTACATGCATTACCTCATTTAATCCTTATAGCAGTCTAGAGACACAAGTACTATTATTATAATTTTATAGATGAGAAAACTGAGGTTCATCAGCAAGGTTAAGGAATCTGCTCAAGGTCACACAATATATAAATTGCTGAGCCAAGATTTGAGAGATGACAGCACTTGCCCCAGTTTACATCAATAAGAAGCAGGACAGGATTCAGACTCAACTCATTCCAGAGCTCCATGCTTTCGAGAGGTGGAATCTACAGGGATTGGTGAAGAATTAAATCTCTGGGAGGGCAAGAGAGGAAAGGTTTCAGTTCTGGCTGGAAGTGAGCCAGAGGATAGGAAAAACTCCAGGCCAGGAAGAACTGAAGGCAACAAAGGTATCACCAAAGGAGATATATTTGGGGGTCTCCTGATGGGCAGTGGCAGGCCCTCACAGAATCTAGGCTGCAAGCACAGGGCTACCAGAGGTAAGGGTCTGAGAGACCTGTTCCCACCCCTCAGTGCCCTGTGGCCTATGAGTGGAATGAGCCCTGGCTCTGTGTAGCGATTCCTTCTGCTTGAAGGGTCTGGGCCCAATGTGAGAAACTATCAATTACCCAGATCTCTTGTGGTGCACCAGGCATTAAGCTTGGCACATCTTATCCCAAACAAGACTCATCAACCCCCAGCAGGGTGAGTGGTGCTATCATGTTTACAGATAGTAAACTGGGGGTTAGGGAGGTGACATGACAGCAAGGAAGTGGGGAGGCTGCAGGGAGATCCCAGACAGTGTAGCTACAGAGTCCTGGCTCTTAACTACTAGGCTCTTCCTACCCTTTTACTCATTCTCCCCCAAAAGCCCCGAGAGTCCCATAAAGACAGGTAGCTCGCCTGGTCTGTGGCCTACATGGAAGAGAAGCACACAAACTGTCATAGAAAGGCATTTTTACCCACATCACTGGGGACACTTGGGGCCTGGGGCCAAGTGTGCATTAAAAGGGGCTGAGGAAGAGTCCCAAGAACAACCTGGAACCAGGCTCTGGGGTCTCTGAGAAGTCTTCCACCCCTGGAAGACAACAGCCAGCTCCCACAAGTCCTTAGGGATTCAACTGGTGTCCATTAACAGGGGAGGCAGCGCCCCCTAGTGGCTGACCTTTAGACTGAACCTGGACTTAGAGCGCTAGGCAAGGGATCAGGAGAACCAACCAACCAGAGGATTCTGTGGTTAGCAATTTAGTAGTGCCTGATGGTTATGAGAACAGGCTTGGGAGTCACACTAGACTTGGGTCCTTCATGCTAGCTAAGTGACCATGGGAAAAATAGCAAATTAGTCTCTAAGTCTCAGTTTTTTCATCTCTAAGATAGGGATGATAATCATGCTAATATCACAGGGTTATTATAAGGATTAAATGAGATAATACATGTAAGGGACTTAGCAGAGTACTTGGCAAATCATAGATGTGAGATATATGTGTGTATAGTACGTATGTATGTTTGTGTGCATATATTTATATATGTTCTTTTTTGACACACGCTCTCATTTTAGTAGTTACATCTTTGACTCCCCTTGACCCCCCTTACCTAGCTCTATTAGGCTCCTGGTGTCCCCAAGCCCACTATCTTACCCCAAGGGAGGTACTGTCAACACACTCACCTGAGGCTTATGGGTAATACCTGGGCTAACGCACTTGCTTTTCTCCATATATACTTTTAAGAATCATAGACTATACTTCTTTATCCTCCATTGTCCTGTGAATATTAATAAGCTTGCTTTACACAGGTCTTAGACATTTTCGGCATGTCATAGAAGCTCTATATCCATGATCTCATTTGAATCTCTTAGTATTCCCCATCATATATTCCTGTTTTTCAATGAGGAAATTAAAGACGATGGGAAGGGAAGTGACTTGCTCAAGGTTGTGCAGCAAGTCAGTGCAGAAGTCAAGACTGGACCCCAGAATCTTATGTTGAGTCTAGTGCTTTCCCAACAAACCAGGGCACTGAGCTATGGCTAAATGTGAAACATCTATAACCCAGGATTCAGCTTAATATTTGGAGGCCACATTACTGCACTCCCACAAGTTTCCTGCTTCTAATTAGGCCAATGTTATAATCCCAGTAAAATATCAAACTATGATTCTCCTCCTAAAAGAAGTAATAGGAAATTATCAGGACTGGAGACCCAAGACAGCCACATCTCCAACACATGCTAAGAATACAATTAAATGTTAGGTGACTGGTTTAAGGAGAGATGAACATTATCTCTCCAGCAAGCTTCATGCTCTACTGAAAAAGTAACCACTGTCCTGTACTCACAGCCAGCTTGATTTAGCTACTCATCTTATATTAGACATAATCATCAGGGGCTCAAAAGGGCGTCTCCGTCCTTAGTCAGTACAAAGATTGGGAAGGATTGATGTGTGTCATCAGCATGGGTTCTGATGGCAGTACCTGTTTACAGGCACTGAGGAAAGCAGTTTGATAACAGCTCTCAATGTTGCAAGAGTCTGGGGGTAGAGAATGCACGCTTGACTGTCAGTACCAGAGGCTGTGATCTATTCTCATTCTAACACACTGGCAACAGTGCAAGAACTGCTGAAATAACAAGTCTTTGAGCCCAAAGACCCCCTTAGCCCCTGGTTGATGCTGAAGCCCTGGCAAGCTTGGTTCTGAGAGGGGAATCTTGTTACTTCCTCCTGGAGCACTGGATCTCTGGGTGGCACTAAATTTCTTTTTCTGCACTCAGTTGCTCTTCACTCTCTCATCACCAAAGCCACCCAAGGGAAGGAGACAGCATTGATATCAACTCTTCCCAACAGATATATGTGGAACAGCGAGTATACTATGAGGGAAGAGGAACATTTTTAACCCTCTTTCCATGCTTCAGGCTTGGTCTGTGATGGAGAGCAAATATTTCCACCCAAAATTACAGGCACTTGATATACGTTATTTCTTAGATCTTCCTGCATAGGCATTACTAATCTGATTGATTTGAGATCAATCATTAGGCTACATCTCACCAGTGAGCAGACTCATCACAATGAAAAGTGATACACATCTGTGCCTATATACAGTAGTTGGTTCCACCTACTCTGGATGATTAGGTCAGGTCAAATTTTTTGTGAAGGCCTTAGCTTTTCATATTCAGAACAGAGGGAGTAGCTCTAGCTGCATTTTCCAATTCATTTTTCAAACCAGAGAACTCTGCAATAGAAAAAGGGGAGGGGTTACCATATGCTGAATTCTCGAATCAAGCTTTTATTACTAAATGACACTTTACTTGCTGTTCTAATAATTGGTCCTTGTGTATACAGCTTTCTCAGTGGAAAGCCTTGAGAAGGTGAAGTGGTAGGATTCAAGCATGAAAACTCCTCCTTGAACTCACAACATGTAGGAATATTTGCCCAGGGTCAGAGACCTGTCCCAGCCTATGTATACATCAGGAAGAGGGTGAAGAGGGTTCACTTGTTTAATTTCCTCTGATCTCTGAGGACCTGGGGAGCAAATTCAGATTCCACTCGATTATACTCGAAGAGAGTATAATTAAAAAGAGTATAATTAAATTGAGCTTCTAGTTGTGTGTATCTCTTTCATGGGCACCCATAGGTGAACTGACTACATAGTAAAATTGTTATCCTGGGAGTAGGGGCTTTGCCTTGTACTAACAGTGAAAATTTCCCCTGATCAAACAGATCCATGTTTTGATAATTAAATAATTATCAAAATAAATAAACACTTTTGGAAAACTGATAATGATTTCCATAGGTAAGAAAAGTTTAAAAGAAAAATCTATTCTTTGAAAACTTATCACCCTTTATTAATGGCTATTAATATTTTCTAAGGTGAGGGCAATGTTGTGGGAAGGAAAGAGCACCAGAATCAGGAGACTTGACATAGGTACTTGTTCAGGTTCTGTCATTTATTATCTGTAGCATCTTGGACAATTGATTTAGTTTCCACCTCTAAAATGGGGACTGTCTTTAGTCTATCAACTCCACAGGCTTGTTGGAATGAAGTTCGAATGGATAGTTGTATGAGAAACCACTCCTAAATTGTAAAATTTTATTTCATAGTTGAATTTTAATAAGCACTGTGAAAGGAACTTCAGTATACCGGTCTGCCTTTCAAATGCAGATACAAGCCACAAAAATTTCTGGGAGAAAGCCTTGGCAATCTGGCATAAAAGCCATTCAGGTAAATTACTAGAGAAGTTAACGCTCATGGCTTTACTCCTGGAGGTAGCAGAAATATTTCTATTTTTATGTCTGCCTATCTTTCCTGGATATTCCATTGTCTAATCAACTTGGAGATGCTAGGGAAGCTGTCCACAAGGCTCTGTATATACAAAACTGTGAATATGAGAGCAGTAGTTTTGCTTGAATTGCTGGGAATGGTGACTTTTGGTAGTTGACATGGGCAATGGCTTACAAAATCTTCAGTTCATGCTATTTCTTCAAAGCTAGGCTGCCTGAGTATTTGAGTACAATGAACGTATTATGCCACTCTGAATTTACTTAGCATCTTAGAAAATAGATTTTTTTCCCTAGAAATTACTTTAAGAATTCGTACTACTTAAATTCTAAACTATTAAAAATGAAAAAAAAAATCTTTAAAATCCTGGAAAAACTTTGAAATAATCCATAAAAGCATTACCACAGACACAAGAAAAACACTAAAAGTGGTAGCAGAAATTCCAGCTGATCAAAATGTTTGCCGAAACATAAAAAAAGTAAAATGAAGGCAGAGTCATGGCAATAAAAATAAAATTATTAAAAGAGAGTTCCTTTTCATTTTTAAGAAAGGGAAGGGTGAAGATACTAGTCTTTATGTAATATGTTATATATTTTTCATGTACCTTTCCCCCCTTAAACATATAAAAAGCCATAAATACATCTGTGAGGAATTAGTAGATAAGGAAAATGTTTCTCTTACTATTGCATAGAAGGGAAGAATTATAAATGTAGATGTTTGCAAGGCTTCTTCATATCTGTTTTTGTGGCTCCAAGAATATCACATGCAGCTGGACACACCACAACTGAAAACAGATCAAAGAGAGTATAATTAAAAAGAGAAATAGTCAGAGGATTAAAGATTAACCACCTTAAAAATGCTTGCAGAAACGAGAGTCCAAAAGTGCAATTCTTTAGTTGTGTTAGGGTGGTAACATTAAACATGATTTTACTCTCTTTTTTCCAAATGCACTTTAAAGGGCTTACATTGTTTTTTTATATTTTTGAGTTAAGGGTAAGGCAGTTAGAGAACAAAACAAAGATTAACTTCAAAAGAGCAACAATAAAACTGACCACAGAAACAACAGAAGTCAAAAGATAATGTGATGATATTGTCAAATTGCCAGAAAAAGAAAACCAAAAAAAAAAAAAATCTAGAATTTAATATCCAGCAAAAATACTACAAAATGAGGTGAATGTCAGAAGCAAGGTGACATGAGGGATCTCCCCTGATATCTCCCCTTGAAATAACAAGCTGAACATCTACAACTCAACAAATAACACCCAAACTGCACGCAAGCAAGTCTGAGAGATATGCACATCAGAGCATCCAAAGGTGTGCAAATCCGAGCCAGACTGGGAGGCAGATTAGGAATGTGAAACAAAGGAGCTGCAATATGCAGCTGGAGCTCCCTGCAGGAGGAGAGGGAGGGGACATTTCATGGCCCTGAGAAGCCCCAAGCAGTGCCGCTTGAGTGATTAGCATATTCCACACAGTGGAGCCCAGAGATCAGGGCAGAGGAAACAGGGGCAGTGGAGGGAGACAACTTGGCTTCATGGACATGGCTGCATGTGGCTTAGCAACTGCAAAGAGGGGGAGGCTGAGTCGAGGCCTGGCCTGCATCCCCACCGACCCAGAGAAAACACCTTGCCCCACCATATCTCTCAGAGCTACCACCACTAAGCCTCGGGAAATTTGTCAGGGGTGCCCAGCTGTTCACTGACATACACTGCAGCTGAGCACCAAGGCAGGCATGGTGATATCCAAAAGCAAGACATGACACAGGGATAGCACTAAGGGAGGAAAGCAGCCCGTGGTAACCCCACACCCAGGTGAAGCAGTGAGAAGCGAGAACATTGCATCTGTCTACTGGGGCAGTAACGGGAACTCAGGACCGCTTCAGAGACTCAGACCTCCATTGCCCATCACACCCTTTCAAGGAGGTGGAGCCCTGGGACCCAGGGACCCGATCTCAGAGGTGGCACATGCCAGAGAGGAAAGAGCATTTTTAGCCTTAAATCATATCCAAGAAACATGGATACCACTTACTGGAAATCAAAAGAAAAACCCCCTCTTATCAATGTCCTAAAAAGAGATCACTATATAATAAAATTTCTCATTTTTCTTAAAAAATAAATAAAACAAAATAAAAAATAAAAAAAAGCAGAGTACACTCCCATTAATGCCGAAGCAGATTAATAGTCCATCAAACACCATGAAAAACCAAGGAGACAGGAAGCTCAGAAAGAAAGTGAAACATCTCCAGAAAATAAGCTTGAAGACATAGAAATATGCAATTTAAATGACAGAGATTTCAGGATTGCACTTCTGAAAAAACTCAACAAGATGCACAAAAATTCTGAACAATTCCAAGAAATTAGAAACAAAATAAATGAACAAGATGAATACACTACCAAGGAGATTGAAACCACAAAAAAGAACCAAATAGAACTTCTGGAGATTAGGGACACATTAAAAGAGATGAAGAATGAAATAGCAAGCTTAGGAAATAGAGCTGACCAGATAGAGGAAAGAATTAGGGATATTGAAGACAGAAATTTGGAAACAATGCAGAAGAAAGTAGAGAGACTTGAAAATGAAAAAAAAAAAATGAAAGAACTCTACAAGAACTATCTGATACCATCAGAAAAAGCAACATAATAGGTATACCAGGAGAAGAGAGGGAAAAGAGAACAGAGCATATTCAAACAAACAGTCAACAAGAATTTCCCAAACTTAAGGAAAGAACTCAATCTTCAAACCCAAGAAGCAAACAGAACATCCAATTATCTCAACCCAAAAAGGCCTTCTCCAAAACACATTATATTAAAGTTGTCAAAAATTAATGACAAAGAAAGAATTCTCAAGACAGCCAGGGTGAAGAAGACAGTTACTTACAAAGGAAAACCTGTTAGACTATCATCAGACTTCTCAGCACAAACCTTACAAGCAAGGAAGGGGTGGAACCAGATATTCAAACTATTGAAAGAAAGAAACTACCAGCCAAGGATAATGTATCTAGCAAAGCTCTCCTTTAGATATGAAGGAGAAATAAAGATGTTTCCATACATACAAAAGCCGAGGGAACTCTCCGCCATGCAAAAGGACAAAAAAAAAAAATTACTATGAATAAGTTGACCAACAGGCAGACAGAAACAGGAAAGTAATCAAAAGAAAAACCCCCTTTCTTTCTTTGTCATTAATTTTTGACAACTTTAATATAATGTGTTTTGGAGAAGGCCTTTTTGGGTTGAGATAATTGGATGTTCTGTTTGCTTCTTGGGTTTGAAGATTGAGTTCTTTCCTTAAGTTTGGGAAATTCTTGTTGACTGTTTGTTTGAATATGCTCTGTTCTCTTTTCCCTCTCTTCTCCTGGTATACCTATTATGTTGCTTCAACCCTCATTAAGAACAGGGTATTACAAGCTTAAATATTACTTAATGATTAAGAGCAAAAAAAAAAAAAAAAAGAAAACACTCAAAAAAAGAAAATAATAGCTATGAAAAACAGAAGAGATGCTCAGCCATACAGTGATAATTTGAACAAGCAAAACAGAAAAGAGGAGGAAATGCAAGATCCTAGAATGCATAAAGGAAATGGAATAAGATTACTACTGAAAAACAGACTATGTATGTAATATTTGTGTGTAATGTAATAATATACATGTATGTATTGATATTGTGTGACAGTGTGTGTGATGACAAGTGTGTATATATATATATACTTTCCTTTATAATATGGTAACACACTAGATCCAGAACTGAGACACATATCATAAAACAAGAAGTAACAGAGAGAAAATCGACAAAACACAAATTAAAGGACAAAGAAACAATGGAGAAAAAAAAACAATGGAACAAAGAAACACTGAGCTACTGAAAACAAAAGATAAAATAGCTATAGGAAAACCTCATATTTCAATAATCACCCTAAATGTAAATGGATTGAATTCACCAATAAAAAGGCACAGAGTAGCAGACTGGATCAAGAAACAAAACCCAACCATAGACTACCTTCAAGAGTGGCCTATCTCCAAAAACAAGGCCTATCTCCAAAAACAAGAATGAGCCCAAATAAACAACCTAACGCTTTATCTTAAAAAACTAGAAAAGGAAGAACAAATGAAGCCTAAAGTCAGCAGACAGAAATAGTCAAAATTAGAGCAGAAATAAATGAAATTGAAAACAAACAAAAACCAGTAGAAAAGAATAAATGCAACAAAGAGCTGGTTCTTTGAGAAGGTTAATAAAATTGACAAATCCCTGGCTAGACTCACTAAAGAAAAAAGAGAGGGGACACAAATAAAATCAGGGATGAAAGAGGAAATGTTACAACGGCTACCACTGAAATACAAACAAAAACAAAAACCAAAAAAACCAAGAATATTATGAAAACTTATATGCCACCAAATTTAACAACTTAGAAGAAATGGACCAGTACTTAGAAAAATACAATCTTCCTAAACTGAATCAAAAACTGGAAAATCTAAATAGACCCATTAGCAGTATGGAAATTGAAACAATCATCAAAAACCTATCAAAAAGTAAAAGTCAAGGACCAGATGGCTTCACCAGTGAATTCTACCAAACATTCAAAGAAGATTTAATACCTATTTTCCTCAAAACCTTCCAAAAAATTGAAGAGGAGGCAATAATTCCTAACTCACTTTACAGGGCCAATATTATCCTGATACCAAAATGTTGTAAAGATAACACAGAAAAAGCAAACTGCAGACCAATATCTCTCACGAACACAGTTGCAAAAATCCTAAATAAGATCCTAGCGAACCGAATACAGCAACATCTTAAAAAGATTATACACCACGATCAAGTGGGCTTCATTCCAGGGGGACAGGAATGGTTCAACATATGCAAATCGATTAATGTCATACACCCCATAAACAAATTAAAAAATAAGAATCATATATCAATAGATACGGAAAAAGCATTTGACAAGATACAGCATCCATTTATAATTAAAACACTTAATAAAATGGGTATAGAAGGAAAGAACCTCAAATAATAAAGACCATATACAACAAACCCTCAGCTAACATCATGCTTAATGGTGAAAAACTAAAAACTTTCCCTCTAAGATCAGGAACAAGACAAGGCTGTCCGTAATCACCTTTATTATTCAATATAGTATTGGAAGTCCTAGCAAGAACAATCAGGCAAGAGAAAGAAATAAAAGGCACACAAATAAGGAATGAAGAAGTCAAATTGTCACTTTTTGCAGATGACATGACTCTCTATATACAAAACCCTAAAGACTCTACTAAAAAAAAACTATTAGAAATAATAAGCAA
>NW_024347867.1:512836-545800 GCF_902729225.1 Pteropus medius
ATATAACTTTCCTTTGCATAACCCTAATGGTAACCACACACCAAAGATCCAGAACTGAGACACATATCATAAAACAAGAAGTAACAGAGAGAAAATCGACAAAACACAAATTAAAGGACAAAGAAACAATGGAGAAAAAAAAACAATGGAACAAAGAAACACTGAGCTACTGAAAACAAAAGATAAAATAGCTATAGGAAAACCTCATATTTCAATAATCACCCTAAATGTAAATGGATTGAATTCACCAATAAAAAGGCACAGAGTAGCAGACTGGATCAAGAAACAAAACCCAACCATAGACTACCTTCAAGAGTGGCCTATCTCCAAAAACAAGGCCTATCTCCAAAAACAAGAATGAGCCCAAATAAACAACCTAACGCTTTATCTTAAAAAACTAGAAAAGGAAGAACAAATGAAGCCTAAAGTCAGCAGACAGAAATAGTCAAAATTAGAGCAGAAATAAATGAAATTGAAAACAAACAAAAACCAGTAGAAAAGAATAAATGCAACAAAGAGCTGGTTCTTTGAGAAGGTTAATAAAATTGACAAATCCCTGGCTAGACTCACTAAAGAAAAAAGAGAGGGGACACAAATAAAATCAGGGATGAAAGAGGAAATGTTACAACGGCTACCACTGAAATACAAACAAAAACAAAAACCAAAAAAACCAAGAATATTATGAAAACTTATATGCCACCAAATTTAACAACTTAGAAGAAATGGACCAGTACTTAGAAAAATACAATCTTCCTAAACTGAATCAAAAACTGGAAAATCTAAATAGACCCATTAGCAGTATGGAAATTGAAACAATCATCAAAAACCTATCAAAAAGTAAAAGTCAAGGACCAGATGGCTTCACCAGTGAATTCTACCAAACATTCAAAGAAGATTTAATACCTATTTTCCTCAAAACCTTCCAAAAAATTGAAGAGGAGGCAATAATTCCTAACTCACTTTACAGGGCCAATATTATCCTGATACCAAAATGTTGTAAAGATAACACAGAAAAAGCAAACTGCAGACCAATATCTCTCACGAACACAGTTGCAAAAATCCTAAATAAGATCCTAGCGAACCGAATACAGCAACATCTTAAAAAGATTATACACCACGATCAAGTGGGCTTCATTCCAGGGGGACAGGAATGGTTCAACATATGCAAATCGATTAATGTCATACACCCCATAAACAAATTAAAAAATAAGAATCATATATCAATAGATACGGAAAAAGCATTTGACAAGATACAGCATCCATTTATAATTAAAACACTTAATAAAATGGGTATAGAAGGAAAGAACCTCAAATAATAAAGACCATATACAACAAACCCTCAGCTAACATCATGCTTAATGGTGAAAAACTAAAAACTTTCCCTCTAAGATCAGGAACAAGACAAGGCTGTCCGTAATCACCTTTATTATTCAATATAGTATTGGAAGTCCTAGCAAGAACAATCAGGCAAGAGAAAGAAATAAAAGGCACACAAATAAGGAATGAAGAAGTCAAATTGTCACTTTTTGCAGATGACATGACTCTCTATATACAAAACCCTAAAGACTCTACTAAAAAAAAACTATTAGAAATAATAAGCAATTACAGTAAAGTTTCAGGATACCAAATCAATGTTCAAAAATCTATAGCGTTCCTATATGCTAACAATGCATTTTCAAAAAAAGAAATGAAAAAAAAAATTCCTTTCACAATTGTAACGAAAAGAATAAAACACCCAAGAATAAGCCTAACAAAGCATGTGAAGGACCTATACACTGAAAACTATAAGACATTATTAAAAGAAATTGAAGAAGATACAAATAAATGGGAAGATATTCCGTGTTCTTGGACTGAAAGAATCAACATAGTTAAAATGACCTTATATATAACTAAAACATTATACAGATTTAATGCAATCCTCATCAAAATCTCAATGGCAATTTTTAAAGAAATAGAACAAGAAATCATCAGATTTGTGTGGAAGTACAAAAGACCCCAATAGCCAAAGCCATCCTCAGAAAAAAGAGCAAGGCCAGAGGTATCACCCTGCTTGACTTCAAATTACACTATAAAGTGACAATAATCCAAATGGCATGGTATTGGCAGAAAAACAGACACACAGACCAATGGAACAGAACTGAGAGTCCAGAAGTAAATCCCCACATATATGGGCAAATAATTTTTGACAAAGGAGCCAAAACCATACAATGGAGAAAGGAAAGCCTCTTTAATAAATGGTGCTGGGAAAACTGGACAGCCACCTGCAAAAGAATGAAACTAGATTGTTTTCTATCACCACACACCAAAATTAACTCAAAATGGATTAAGGACCTGAATATAAGACCTGAAACAATAAATTGCATAGAAGAAAACATAGGTACTAAACTCATAGACCTCGGATTTAGAGAAGATTTTATGAATTTGAGCTCAAAAGCAAGAGAAGTAAAAGCAAAAATAAATGAATGGGACCGTATCAAACTAAAAAGTTTCTGCACAGCAAAAGAAACCATCAACAAGGCAAAGAGGGAACCATCCAAATGAGAGAATATATTTGCGAACAACGCCTCCAACAATGGACTAATATTCAAAATATACAAAGGACTCATACAACTCAACAATAAAAAAAATACACAATCCAATTAAAAAATGGGCAGTGTACATGAACAGACACTTCTCCCAAGACATACGAATGGCCAACAGACATATGAAAAGGTGCACAACTTACTAGTTATTAGGAAAATGCAAATCAAAACCACAATGACATACCATCTCACACCTGTTACAATGGCTGTCATCAATAGGACAAGTAATAACAAGTGCTGGAAAGGCTATGGGCAAAAAGGAACCCTCATATACTGCTGGTGGGACTGCAAATTGGTACAGCTACTATGGGAAACAGTATCAAGGTTCCTCAAAAAACTAAGAATTGATCTACCACATGATCCAGCAATCCCTCTACTGGGTATTTACCCTAAAGACTTGAAAATCCATATCCGAAAAGATATTTGCACACCGATGTTCATAGCAGCATTATTCACAATGGCCAGGACATGGAAGCAACTGAAGTGTCCTACAATAGATGATTGGCTAAAGAAGCAGTGATACATATATACAATGGAATATTACTCAGCCCTAAGAAGAGATGAAATACTGACATTTGCAACAGCATGGATGGATCTTGAAATAATCATGCAAAGCGAAATAAGTCAAATAGACAAAAGTTGAAAACCATATGATTTCACTCATATGTGGGATATAAAATTGAAAGCAACGAACATGACAAACAGACTCATAGACATGGACAGTGGATTAGTGGTTACCAGAGGGAAGGGGGGTAGGAGGAGATAGGTAGGGGTAAAAGCGGTCAAATATCTGGAAAGAAATCTGACTCTGGGTTGTGAACACAAAATGCACTATGTATGCAAAATACTGTTGAATTGTACACTTGAAACTTATTTGATTTTATTAATCAATGTCGCCCATTGTTTTTGATAAAAAAATGAAAATGAACACACCCATACAAATATATTCAACTGATTTTTGACAGGGTACAAAGGCAACTCAATGGAGAAAGAGCCTTTTCAGAAGATGGTGCTGGACCAACTGGACATGCAGAGGCAAAAAATGAACCTTTACCTAAACTTCACATCCTATACAAAAATTAACTCAAAACGGATAACACGAATGTAAAACATAAAATTATAAAAAGGTTTGGCGAAAACCATAGCACTAAATCTTAGGGATGTACAACAAGTCAAATAATTCTTAGGCTTGACGCCGAAATCACAATATTATAAAGGAAAAATTGATTAAGTGGACCTCATCAAAATCCTATGCATTACAGGAAAACTCAAGCTATATACGGGGAGAAAATATTGTAAACCAAATAGCTGACAAAGTACTCATTTCTAAAATATAAAAAAGAAATCTCAAAACTCAACAGTAAAAAATCCAAACTACCTAATTAGAAAGTTGTCAAAAGACATGAACAGACATTTCACTGGAGAGGATGTACACA
This sequence comes from Pteropus medius, assembly GCF_902729225.1. Taxonomy (NCBI): domain Eukaryota; kingdom Metazoa; phylum Chordata; class Mammalia; order Chiroptera; family Pteropodidae; genus Pteropus; species Pteropus medius. Next base: position 516,855 of record NW_024347867.1, read on the forward strand.
TGGTAAATAAGCACATGAATAGATGTTTAACATCATTACCTGTATTAGTTTGCTAGGGCTACCATAACAAAATAACATAGACTGGCTTAAACATCAGAAATTTATTTTCTTATACTTTCAGAGCTGAAAGTCCATGATCAGGGTGTTGACAGGGTTGATTTCTCTCGAGGCCTTACCTCTTGGCTTGCTGATGGTTGTCTATCTATGCAGATGTGCCCCTGGTGTTTCTTTTTCTTCTCATAAAGACACCAAGCATATTGGATTAGGTTTCCGCCTTAACAGCCTCATAACTTACCTCTTTAAGACCTTATCTCCAAATTGTTATATTCTGAGGTACTGGGAATTGAGACTTCAACATATAAATTTTGGGGGAGGAGACATGATTCAAGCCATAACATTAACCACTATGGAAATGTAAATTAAAACCATGATGCAATACTATGATATGCCTATCAGGTTACCTAAAATAAAGCTAGTGATGACATCTGATGCTAGAGAAGTTGCAGAAAAGCTGGATCACTTAAACATTGCTGGTGAGAATATAAAATGGTACAGCCACCCTGAGAAAAGAGTATGGAAGTTGTTCACAAAACTAAACATGCACATGCCATACAATCTAGAAACTGCATTCTTGGTCAGTTATCTCAGATAAATGAAGACTTATGTTTACATAAAAACTTGTACATGAATGTTTATAGCAGCTTTATTCATAATATCCGAAAACTGGAAAAGTCCTGATGTACTTCAATGGATGAATGGTTAAAAAAACTGGGGCATATCCATACCACAGAATTCTACTCAGCAATAGAAAGATACACACAACAACCTGGATGAACCTCCAGGGAATTGTGATGAATGAAAAAACAATCCCTAGAGGTCATATACTATATGATTATATTTATGTGATGTTTGAAATAATATCATTTTAGAAAAGGAGACTAGATTAGTAGTTTCTGGGAGATGGGATTCATGGGAGGGAGATGGATGTGACTGTAAAAGGGTAGCACCAGAATGCCTTGTGATAGAGAACTGCTCTGTATCTTGGGTGTGATCACGGTCCCACGAATCTATACAAGTGATAAAACTGCATAGAACAAGACACTCACACACAAATACAATTAAAACTGGAGAAATCTTAATAAGGTCAGTGTACTGAATCAATGACACTTTCCTAGTTTTAATATTCTACTATATTTAAGCAAGATGTTACCATTAGGGGGAACTGGGTAAAAAGTATATGAGATCTTTCTATATTACTTTTTAAAAAACTGCATGTGGATCTAAAATGATCTCATTAGAAAAATTTTAGAAAAAGGTAAACTAGAGATATTTTCAGACAAACAAAAACTAAGAAAATCTGTTAACCAGCAGATTCCCACTAAAGGAAGCATTAAATACAAATGATCCAAGATGGCAGCTTATGGAAGCAAGTAATGAAGGATGATAAAAACAGTAAACCTGCTTGCAAATCTAAGTAAATATTGACTGTATGGATCAACAATAATAATGTCATATAAAATCAACAATGTATGGAGAATTAAATTATACAGCAACAGTAGCAAATAAGTCAGGAAGAGACTAAATGAGTTAAAGGGTTAATGCAAGAAGCATGAACTAAAGAGAAAAAGGATCATTTCATAATAAGTATAGATTCAATCTACCAGGAGGAGATAAATGTTTTTAATTCTAATGTACACAATAACATAGACTCAAAATTTTTAAAGCATAACTAACACAGATGGATCTAGAAGGTATTATGCTAAGTGAGACAAGACAGGCAGAGAAAGACAAATACCATAAAGTCTTACTTAATATGTGCAATCTAAACAAGACAAAACAAAAATAGACTCACAGAAACAGATACAAAGGGGATGGTTATCAGAAGGGAGTGGGTAGGAGATAGCTGAAAAAATGAAGGGGAAAATAGTCACTAATACTGTAATAAGTTTGCATGGTGACAGATGATTACTACAATTAGTGGGGTGATCACATTGTGAGGTATAAAAATGTCAAATCTATATTGTATATCTGAAACTATTATGACTAATATGATATTGTATACTAACTATACCTAAATAAAAAAATAAAGCAAAACTTGATAGAAGCAAAAGCTAATATAATCATTGTTACAGGCCAATTCTACCTCTTTCTGTAAATGACAGAACAAGCAGACAAAAATAAGTCAAGCTATAGAACTGTGCTGTCCAATACAGTAGTCACTGGCCACATGGGATGACTGAGCACTTGAAATATGGCTAGTCCAAGCTGAGATTTTCTGTAAGTGTGAAATAGACACTGGTTTTCAAAGATGTAGTATAAAGAAAAGAATGGGCAATGAAAAGTGGAGATAGGTGAATAGTGGGTAGGGCAAGGGACAGGCTGCAACTCCTGTCTGGTGGAGATCCAGAGCCCTCTCCACTGCTGCCACTGGCTAAGCACAGACTCAGAAGCAACAGTGAACCACACCTGCCTTCATGATCTAATAGCAGTGACGGCTACTCTAAGCCAGACTGGCTGGCCTCAGTGTCTTCAGGCTCAACTCTGTCAGACCTCAGGGAAGCTCTCATCAAGCCAAGGACGCTGATGGGTGTGGCAGGGTGAAAAGAATAATGGCTACCCAAATACCACAGAAGATCATTGGGGCTTTGAGGGCCCAAAAATGAGAGTCTCTATGGACACAAGCTCAGCCTCCTCTTCAAGGCCACAGAGCCATGCAGATCCTGTATTTGGGGTGGCTATGGCATCTCAGTTGGATAAGATCCCACCTCATGAATTTTGGGGGAACACAATTCAGCCCATAACAGCTAATAAAAACACAGAAATATGCTCAATATCATTAGATACCAGGGAAACAAATCAAAACCACAATGAGATACCATTCCACATCCCTTTGGGTAACCACAATAAAAAAGACAGACAATAACAAGTGTTGATGAGAATGCAGATAAATTGGAAAATTTATACATTGCTGGTAGAAATGTAAAATGGTGCAGCTACTTTGGAAAACGATTTGGCAATTCCTAAAAATGTTAAACAGAGTTATCATTACCACCCAGAAATTCCATTCCTAGGAATATACTTAAGAAAAATGAAAACATATGATCATAAAAAAAACTAGTACCACAAATGTTCATAGAAGCATTACTGATAATAGCCAAAAGGTGGAAATGATCCGAATGTACATCAATTGTTGAACCAATACAAACTGTGATATATCCATGCAATGGAATACTACTCAACAATGAAAAGGAACTAACTGCTGATAGCTACCACATGAGTGAACCTCAAAAACTTTATAAGTGAAAATAGCGAGATGGAAAAGATCAAATATTGTACGATTCTTTTTTATAAAATGACCAGAAAAGATAAACTGATATAGTAAAATGAAATTGGATATTCACATGTGAAAGAATGAAACTGGACCCCTATTTTACAGCACTCAGAAAAATTAACTTGAAATGGATTAAAGATTTAATGTAAGACCTGAAACCAAGAAACTCCTAGAAAACATAGGAAAAAAGCTCCTTGACATGGGTCTTAGTGATGATTTTTTTGGAAATCACATCTAAAGCACAAGCAACAAAATAAAAAATAATCAAGTGGAACTATACCAAACTAAAAAGCTTCTGCATAGCAAAAGAAATCACTGACAAAGTGAAAAGTCAACCTACAGAATGGGAAAAAGATATTTGCAAACCATGTATCTGATAAGGGGTTTATATCTAAAATATCTAAAGAACTCGTATGGCTCAATAGCAACAAACAAACAAACACAAAACCAAATGATCCAATTAAAAAAAAAAATAGGCAGAGGACCTGAATAGACATTTCTCTAAAGACATACACATGACAAACAGGTACATGAAAAGGTGCTCAACATCACTAGTCATTAGGGAAATGCAAATTAAAACCACGATGAGATACCAACTCATACCTGTTAGAATGGCCATCATCAAAAAGACAAGAGATAACAAATACTGGCATGGATGTGAAAAAAAGAGAACCCTTGTACACTGTTGGTGGAAGTGTAAACTGGTACAGACATGGAAAATAATACTGTTTCCTCAAAAAATTATAAATAGATATACCATATGATGTAGCAATCCCACTTCTAGAAATATATCCAAAGGAAACAAAAACACTAATTCAAAAATATATCTGCACCCTCATGTTCATAGCAACATTACTTACAATAGCCAAGATTTGTGGTTACCGAAGACTGGGGGTGTGGGAAGGGGGAATTGGAGGAAGGTAGCCAAAAGGCACTAAGTCCCAGTTATAAGATAAATAAATACTAGAGATGTGATGTACACCATGGTGACTACAGTTAACACTGCTGTATAATACATAGGAAAGTTGTTAAGAGAGTAGATCCTAAGAATTCTCATCACAGAGAAAATTTTTTTCTTTATTGTATCTAAATGAAATGGATGCTAACTAAACCTATTGTGGTAAATCATTTCACAATATATGTAAATCAAACCATCTTGATATACACCTTAAACTTATATAGTGATCTATGTAAATTATTTCTCGATGAAACTGGAAAAAAATTTTAAAAATCATAAAGGATTATAACTTTTCAAAAAATAAGATGTAAGAATGGCCCATACATACATTAAATGATGCTGAACACCAACAGTCATCAGTGAACTACAAATTAAAACTACAATATGAAATACTACTACACACTTTCTAGAATGGCCAAAATTCTAAAGACAAAATTTAGGAACACCAACTGCTGGTGAGAATGTGGAGCAATTGGAGCTCTCATATATTGCTGATGGGAACGCAAAATAATATACCTAATCTAGAAAACAGTTTGGAAGTTCCTTATCAGGTTAAAAAATATATCTACATGTCCCAACAATCCCGTTCTTAGGTACTTATCCTAGAGAAATGAAAACATGTTCACAAAAAGATTTGTATGCAAATGTTCCTAGCAACATTATTCATAATAGCCAAACCTGGATACAACTCAAATGACAATAAACAGGTGAATGGATATACATATTGTGGTATATTCACAGTAATGAAATACTAAAAAGAATAAACTTCTGATATAGGCAATAGCATGGATGAATCTTAAACTATGCTGAGAAATGGCAGACATAAAAGAGAAATTACTGTGTAACTCAATTTCAATGAAACTCTAGTAAAGATAAAATTAATATATGACAGAAAGCAGATCAAGAGTTGCCTGGGCCTAGGGGTAAGAGAAGTTGACCTGGTTGGGGAACAGGAGAACTTTTTAGGGTGATGAAAATGTTTTATGCCTTGACTATGGTGTGGTTGGTTACAAAAGTGTATAAATGTGTCAAACTCATCAAAATGTACATGTTAAATGAGTGCATTAATTTGCATGCAAATTATACCTCAGTAGTTTACATTTTTTAAAAAAATCAAGGACATCTAAATTAAAACCACAATGAGATACCATTATACACTCACCAGGATAGCTAAGATGAAAGAGGGCAGACCTTTCCAAGTGTTGGTGAGGATGCAGAGCTACCAGAACTGTTAATTATGATTGATTGAAGTATTAATTGGTACAGCCATTTGAAATACTCTTTGGCATCTATGATCCTGCCTCTTGATGTTCATGCCATTTTGTAATCCTCTCCTCTTGAGAGTGGGTGAGACCTGTGACCTGCCTTTAACCAACAGAATATGGCAAAGGAGATCAGATGTCACCACTGTGAGATTATGTTACATTATACAGGACACTGTCTTGCTAGCAAACTAGCTCTGGAGACTTCTTGCTGGACTGATCAAGTAAGTGGCCATTTTGGGGAAGCCCACATGGCAAGGAACTTTGGGCAGCCTGAAGCAGCTCAGGACAGCTGCTAGGAGCTGAAGTCTCTAGGAAATGAGGATAGCTTCCAGCTGACTACCAGCAAAAAGTTGGAGCCTCCAGATCACAATCATAAAACAATAAATTCTGCCAACAGCCTGAGTGAGCTTGGAAGTGGATTCTTCCCCAGTTGAGCCTCTACATGGGAACTAGCTTGGCTGACACCTTGGTTGCAGTCTTGTGAGATCCTAAGCAGAGGATCCAGCTAAGCTGAGTCCAGAGTCCTGACTCACTGAAATGGTAAGATAATAAATGTGTATGTGGTAATTTGTCACACAGCAATAGAAAACAAATAGGGTGTCCGATATCCATTCCAGCCTCTTAGTGCCTTCCTGTACTACGGAGGCTAAAAAGCTAAAAGGACTTTTCTCAGATTCCCCTGCAACTAGGATTCTGTATATATTATAGACCAATCAGATGCATACTTGTGAGACTTGGATGACAGAAGGAAGGTGGAGGCTATGCTACTGCCATTTCTGCTGATAAAAATTGTTGTTTAGGTGTTTGTTTGTTCTACTGCAATTTAATCACTAGCTGTGGGTACTGAGAGGCTTGGCATCTACTTTGCTGGTGCAAATCATAGCTGGTGGATTATGGCTCTGGAGGCAGCAGCTGTAGTGTTGGCTTTTCATCATGGCAGGAGGAAGTAGCAGTTTCCTAATTGTAGAAGAATCAGCAACTCCCTTGGTGGCCTGGTTCTGTGGTATAGCTTTGGAAGCTGTTCCTGAAAGCTCAATTTAGAGTCAGTCCTCTAGATAATTGTGTAAGCTACTTAATGTCTGCTAATAAATCTTTTCCTGACTTAAACTAATTAGAGTGAATTCTGTCCTCTGCAACTGAATCTTAACGCAGGAGGGAAGTCCTCAAGTGATAACTAAGTGTAAATAAAAGTACATCACAACAAATAATATAGTAATTTCTTTAAGTAAAACATTTTTCATGTTTATTATAACAGATTTATATTTAGCTTTATAAGACAAGTAAAACTACCTTATAATATTTAATTTAATGTATAAGGTGTAATGCACTGGTTCAGTTTAACACAGCTACATAAGATTTTTAATATTAAGAACAACCCATTTGCTTAACAAGGTAGCGACTATAAAACTATGTGTTTAGCTTATTTCTCCTGCAGACTCAGAAAATAAATGCTTGTCTTTTAAACTTGCACGTATAATCTTTTTGCAACTCAAAAATCTCTTTAAGCATTCAATTTTAATTAACCTAGGCTACAATATAATACTAAGGTAGTCATCAATATTCTGACTTTAAAATCATATCAAACAGTAATAACATATGCTCTTAAGAAAGTATCTTTTTTGTAAATACAATTTACAAAATAGTCAACAAAGTATGTGCAATAGTGACTTCGTATATAAGCATAGAGCCCTGTGTCTTTCTAGAGCTACTGCAGTTTTAATTTATCAATCATTGTACAATAGCAGATGTGTGGTACTTCACATATAAACTTATTAAACTCTAAAATGTTTCAGCAAATCGTTTCTGAATTATTTCTATGTGGACTTTCACTGCAATGACTGATACATAAGCAGCATAAGTATATAGAAATTATACATCTAAATCAGATAGTCAAAACTTTTTAGACAGATACCACCAATGCTATACATTACCTTAACAATCATTATACACAAGTAAACTTTATGAACTTGCCAGACTAAAACAACTCAGTCTACCTAATGTAACTTAAAACATGACTGGTGAAAATCCTAGAACCAAAGCAGTCACAAGCTATTCTGAGACAAATACCACAAACAGCAGTGCTCTGAAAAACTTCAAGTAATTTCTCAGTTTAATGAGAGGCCTATACAGTTAATTGAACTATTTCTTAACCCTTCTAAAAAAGCTGGCTTTATCTAGCTTAAGTCCAAATCTAATATTGGTTTCCCTTATATTAGCCGAGCTTTGAGTTCTTGATTTGTTTTTATCAGTAACAGAGTTAGAAGTATGAGTAAGTAGCTTCTGAACTTCTCAGGTAGGGAGAATTCAGAAGTTACTAAAAGACAAAACAAAAAACAAAACAAACAAACAAACAAAAAAACAAAAATAAAACCATTTTATTATTAGAAGACCAGATGAGATTTGCTTTAAAAAGTTAATATTATTTCAGTTAGATAAGTTGAAAATGAGCGCCCGCCATATGGTAATCTTGTGGATAATTAAGGCTATAAATCTAAGAGCCTAGTTTTCTAAAGCTTTCTAATAGGACTGAGGCAATTTGGAAAGCAGCATTTATCAGTTTTACATATCATCATCACTAAAATTCAAACATAACACATTTTCAAATTATCAGTAATTCATATGTAAATAGCAGCACAAACTAGTAATTTCCTTACTAAAAGTGACATAGTGGTGCCCTCCGGTGGTACCAATTAGCATACTCTCCTGATATTGCATATCTTGTGAAGTATAAAAAGTACATTTTTGTTGGAGGATATCAAAATTAGAGGTTACCACAAAGGAATGAATCATTGTTCTTCTAAATATCTTTTTTAAACCTTTAAATACATTGGTAGCAAGATAAATCCCTGATTTCTAATCCCAGAAACTGACAACTAGGAATCTTAGTAAACTTGTCTGATAGGCAATTCCTGTTAAGAGATTTACATCTTGGTTCTAGAACATAACTGAGAGGTTTTTGCATTTTCTATTTTGGCTTTTACATCTATGGGTTTTTCAAAAAACCTCACCAATGCTGGTTCATTCAACAAAGATGCAAGAATCTGTTCAAATGCAAATGACCACTGAGGTTCTTCCTTGAGCAAGGAGGGATCTTTATCCAAGCTGCTCTCTGTTTTCCCCTCACTGGGTCCTCCAGAAGCACAAACTGTACCAGACAATCCTTTGGCTGATGATGTAGGGCTATGTAGTTTCCTTCCAACTTCTTCCATCCTGAGCAAAAGGCTGGTTACAACAGCAATGGCTTGATATAATGATTCTTCTTCAGGGTCTCCATGAAATAAGTTATAAAGGGTCTTCGAAAACTGAATAAATTGTGACTAGAAGACACAAGTTAGAAATATCACATTCGGTGTTAGATTTAGCAAATATAGAGAGAAATTAGAAGTGAATTGTCTCCTATTTAGAATTTGTACCATATAACCCTCACCACAGAAGTTATAAAATTGATGACTGATCCCTGAATTAATCTTGGTTTTAGAAAGATGGGTATCAATCATGAAAAGAATTCCATTTAAGTCATCTCATTTGTTGCCTAAAAGCAGTATATTACTTACATACATACATACATACATATCAACACACACACACACACACACATAATGATTTCTGCACAGTTTGCCTGCCACCATTCCTTCAATGCTAGGTGGAACTTTTAATTAGACAAAGTCCCATATTTCTCTATGTGTGGATCATTCATTCATTAACCAATTTTAATGAAAAGATTAAGATGAGATCCCTTTGGTCTCCTCAAAGGGCTAGAGTGGGTAGCTCAACTAGGACAACTAAACTTTAGGGAAGAATGTTTTGGGACCTATCTAGTAGTCCAAGGTAGCTCTAAAGAGCCCATTTGGATATGTTTCTCTTTAAAGGCTGAGGTGGAGCCCAAGTAGAAAAATAATCTGGATCGTTTGCTAATTGCCCCTGGATAATCTATAAACATTCCCAGAAGATATCTGTCAATTTAAAAAAAAAAATTTCTAACGCAAGAGTCCTATAAGTCAATTCTACCAGAAAAGTTTATCTGTAAATAAAAAGCAAATACAAAAGATATACTTCATAAAAATATATTGTACCAAACTTGTTTTACTTCTTTTTCCATAGTCTGTAGTTTATTTATAAAAAGTTTAGAATAAATACATCTTACTGATTCATTTTAAAACGTATGTATTCAGCTATCAAATTACCTAGTCCACTGAGAAATACTAAATTATTTGATAGTTCTCACATTGGTAAAGTTCTGGGAATCCTCAGTGTCTATACCAATAAATTTTAATTTAAAAAATATAAGAATATATACTGGCTGAGTAGTGTGTAAGAGAGAGATAAGTGCAGAATTCTATCAATACCAGTCATTAGTACATTTTGAGCAGATTCAAATACAAGATATTAGAAAAGAAAAAAAAGAAGAGAGAAAAAACAAGCAAAACCAAAAAAAATCAAATACAAGATATTAGAATTCCAGGGTGTAACCTATTTTAGTAATTTTTTTATTCCTAGTACCTACAATTGGGCATGTCATCTAGTAGGCACTAAAAATGTTTACTAAATAAATAAACATTTCTAATAAAGCTGGAAAGAGAAAACACTGAAATATGTGTATGTGTGTGTGTGCGTGTGCGTGTGCGTGTGCGTGTATGTATCTCCATCTTTTCTATAGGTACAAATGTTGTCACAGCAGAGGACCTACACTGAAACACTAGATGCATTTAAGTGTTAAAAAAAATTTGATCCCCCCCTTCTGTGCTTGTCTGTAACTTAGAAATGATATACAGATTGTTTAACTATTTCTGCAATAGTATGTTAGCTATTTTAGAGTTGAATACATCCACATTCATAAAAATAAAAACAAGAACCTAGAATCTTTTCTTTGAAAGTACTATACCTGATTCATTCTTGGTAAATCCTTAATATTGTCTTCTTTTTTGAAAAGCTCATCCTGCCACTGACTTATGTATGCTTGAATATCAACTTTTCCTTTGCCTGAATGAGGGAAATAAAACCATTTCATAATTGCAAATTAAAACCACAATGAAGTGTCACCTCACACCTGTCAGATTGGACATCATCAATAAAAAAAACAAAAAACAAAAAAAACAAAACAAGTGTTAGCAAGGATGTAGAGAAAAGGGAGCCTTCCTGCACTGTTGGTGGGATTGCAAATTGGTACAGCCATCATGGAAAAATAGTTTGGAGGTTCCACAAAAAGTTAAAAATAGAACTATCTTATGACCCAGCAATTCCACTTCTGGGTCTTTACACCCCCAAAACCAAAATACTAATTCGAAAATATATATGCACCCTATGTTCACTGCAGTACTAATTACAATAGCCAAGGTATGGAAGCAACGTAAGTGCCCAACAACAAACTGGATAAAGAAGTGGTACGTGTATACAATGGAATATTACTCAACCATAAACAACAAAAAAATGAAATCTTACCATCTGCAATGACATGGATAGATCTACAGGATATTATGCTAAGTGAAATAAGTCAAACAGAGAAAAGACAAATGCTATATAATTTCACTTATATCTAAGGAACAAAATAAATGAACAAACAAAATGAAAACAGACTCAGAGATACAGAGAACAAACTGGTGAGTGCCAGATGGAAGGGAAGTTGGGGAGGGGATGGGTGAAAAACAGGAAGGGATTAAGAAGTAAAAATTGGTAGTTACAAAATAGTAATGAGGATGTGAAGTTCCATAAAGGGAATATAGTCAATAATATTATAATAACTATGCATAGTGCCAGCTGAATACTAGACTAATCAGGAGGATCACTTGGCAAATTATATAAACGTCTAACCACTATGCTATATACCAGAAACCAATGTAATGTTGAATCTCAACTTTAATTGAAAAATAAAAATAAATAATAAAAAACCCATTTCATAATAAACAACCCACTATATTTTCCCAAATCTCAAAAAGAATAGTTATGACTGAAAGGTATTTCACTGAGTTATAAGATTCTACCTTTTTTTTAAATTCAGGAAATTATCTGAATATACCTTTTATTGCACCTACTAGCTCTCAGGATACTTCTCTATTTCCATTAAACTAAAACTTTTACTTTGGGAACCTTGGGGACTAGGGAAGATGTGAGGAGAGGCTGAAAAGGATGTATTTTAGATTAAAGAGTACACCCTGGCTTGATGATTTCATGTATATGTTCTCATGCATACTGCTAAGTTTAAAATAGCTTCTATATGATACTCTTAATATGCAAATACTAAAGTGGTCTATGGCGGCTCTTTTTCAGAAGCTGAAAAACTACTTACTCATTCATTCCTTTGAAGACTTTAATCAAGATGATATTAATGTGACATTAATAATTAACTTTAAATCTCTTAGAAAATTAGATGGGTATACTGAACAACTTAGCTGGGGAAGTTGTCATAAATAAATAGATCTTCAGCAATTATTTTTTAACTGTTACTCAAAAATATAAAAAGAATGACAGTCTTTTGGAGAGCAATGTGACAGCCTCTATCAAAATATTAAATGTACATATTCTTGATGATCCAGCATTCTCGTACCTCTATGAATTTATTCTATCCTAAAGAAATGTGTAAAAATATGCTAAAATGTCAGCATAAAAAATGTTTGTGGCAGCATAGTTTGCAATATAAATCATTAGAAACAACCTAAATGTCCATCAGCATTAGGCTATTAAAATAAATTATGGTACAACCAAACAATGAAATACTCTGCAACCATTAAAAATAATAAGATAGATCCAAATGTACTGACAGGAGATATCCATGACACATCACAAAATCAAAAAAAAAAAAAAACAAACAAACTGTAGAACAACATTTATGGACTATTTCTTTTTTTAAAAAAAGAGAGATGTCTATATATGTTTGTGTATATGTAGAAATGGGAAAGGATATAAACCGAAATGTTTTTATGTTTACTTCAGGGTGGTATTGGGTGGGAGTATGAGAACTTCTGTACTGTTTAAATTTCTTTTACAAGGATTATCTATTACTTTTGTAATTAAACATACTTATCTTTAAAATAATCAAATTAAATGATTATGGGTCATTTACTACTATACTTTCTATAACTTCTGAGACTTAAGTATCAAGAGAAGAAAGAATAAATTTTTAAACTAACATGGAGGAACTGAAAAACCATTTGGGACAAATCAATAGCCTTTAAAAGGAATCTGCTTCTCTCTTTTGTGTAGTTAACCATATTTACAAAAATGATAACTTAATATACTAAATGATATTTCTAGATCATAGTACCTTTTTCAGGGCTGGATTTTACTGATCCTGCTTCCTTCTCATTTGCAGGCTTAGAAACTAGAGGGAAAGAAGATAAACACGTTTTGTAAAATATTTAACAAATATCTTTTGAAATTAAAGTATTTTATATAGATTTACAAGCACATGTTCTTTTCTTCAATTCAGCAAGCAAATTTTAGCTGATCTGACCTTCTATCATTAGAAGACCAATTAATTATTCAAGAACTTTTATAGTAAAAAGAACACTAGAGGAAAATCCATATTAAAAAAAATCCTAGAAGGAAGTATACCAAATATTAAGTATTTATTTCTAGGTGGTTTTCTTCTTTGTGATTTTCCTCAAATTAAATTGTATTACGTTCATTATTAGGAAAAAAAATCTTACTAGAAGTCAGAGTACTGAGCTAATATTCCTGATTGTGGAAATAATTCATTGTGAAATCCTGCACAAGTCACTACTCAGTGCCCTTATCTAAACAATTAAGAGACTTGACTAGATGATTTGTACAGTCTCTTCAAAATTACTGTCCAAACACTAATATATGGTAACCATAAACATACATTAATCAGGACTTATCCCTATATAAGACATGCATGTTTATGAAAAAGAAGCAAAGACACAAAAATGACCTCAGAACACTTCCAAATTATGTTTTGGAGACAGACTCATCCCTGTCTCCTACACCTACAGTGATTTATAATAAGTATTCACTCTCTGAATAATAGCTATGTCCTTCAATTATCAAAGATTCTATAGTCTTCATTGTATTTTTAACAAGGCATGAAAATGATCTGATACATTTTAGAAATTTCTGTTAACATAAGTAGGAACAAAATGCACTTTCTTTCTAATTCTTCAGTAAACAAGAACTTCCATACATCAAAACCCAAAATGCTGTTTAGTCAATCAGTCAAATATTTATGGAGTATTTACCATACATTTAGCACTGTGCTAAGTGCTCTGGTAGCACAAAAGAAGAATAAGGTATAATTAACCCAACTTTTACCAGTGGTAGCTGGGTAAAGAATATTTAAGCCTGGAAGAACTCTATGAGTGACTAATCATCAAAAGAGATACCTTTTTGAACAGATATTTACCATGGAGCTGACTGAAATAAAGTAATTCTTCCTCGGAAAGTTCATCTCCCTTTGAAGGGTCCTTGAACTTCACTTCAGTATAAGCTGAAAACAGATAACCCAAATCACATTTACTAATAATGAGGGACAGAAAATATGTCCTTTAATAGGTCAAGTAAATCTGGTGGCAGAGGGTTAAACAATGGGTTTCTGTAAAAGACAGACATGTGAAGAAACGGGGAAGTGGTACTACTGTATTGTATACCAAATAACAAGAAGTACTTGATCACTTTGAGTTCCATTATTTCTCCTACTTGCCTTTTAATAGTTTTCTGAGAGCCATTACAAGTTGAAATAAGAAAATCTGGCATTTGGAAATCTATGAAAATGTGACCTCAGTTATTTAAGATCTTCAATGATAAGGAAAACATGAAGTCGAGTGCTCTAACAGATACGTGTTGTTGTTTTTTTTTTTAATTTTTAATCCTTCTACTGGAAGCATATTAATTACATGACAATATCAGACATTTTAACAGCAACTTGATGTGATACTGTACAGTCCTTCATAATTAAATGATTAAGTTGTTTGTCCTTTGTTTTGCTGTGTTTGTGATCTGAGTGCGTGAAGAGTTAAAGATGGCTTTTAGATTTTTGGTCTGGTAAAGAATGGTTCCTGGCTATCCTGGGAAGACTCTAAAAGAGATCCCAGGTGCAGCTTTTGATAAAGCTGTTTGTTTTTGTGAATTACTTTACCTAAGCTAAAAGATACTTTTTGCCATGTTCCTTTAGTTTAAAGCCTAAGACTGTTTTCTTAAAATATGGATCAGGCCTGCAAAATGTAGTCTCTTAAGGTCAGTAGGAAACACTTATTGTAAACTGGAACAGTGTGGTAACACTGAGGAGTATAGCAGAGTAGAAAGAAACCTGAGCTTTAGAGTCAGACCTCAGTTTGAATTCCAGTTATGTAATTTATTAGCTGTGTGATCTTTGGCAAATTATTCAGTCTTTCTGACTCTTAGTTTTCTTATTGTCAAAACTGCAAGGATAATACCACCTTTCAGGGATATTGTGAGAATTAAATATAAGAATGCATATAAAGTAAATGCCTTGACAGAGCAAGTGCTCAATAAATGGTAGCTTTTGCTTTGTTTCTTTTTCCAAATGTTCACTATCCCTGCTGCCTGGTCTTATTTTTCTGAATAATTTGTAGTGTTTCACGCGTTTTGCAGTTTGTCTGAAGTTAAATTCTACTCTCTACTGATATAACAATAAAAATTCAACATTATACCAATATTCAAATGATAGGTAGTTCTTATATACAAACTCTTGATCATTAAACTGACCACTAACAGGAAGAAAACTTGTTAATCCTTTGTCACAGACACTCTTTCATAGATTTCACTGTATCAGCAAAAGTACTAGTAGTGTGATCCATAGGCCACAATAAAAGAATGACCTTATATCATGTTGGAAATTATGTTATTTGTTAAAATACAATTACATCTGTAATTATACTTGTTAAAATGGAATCAACTCCTGCACATCATAGACTGTTAAACTCTTACCTGGAGGAATATGCAGCTTAAAAAGCAGCTTAAGCTTCTCAGTAAAACTTCCATTGTACATTATATCTGTTCAATAAAATTCAATTGCAAATAGTCACATATCCAAAGAACATTCAATTGATTCCAGCAATAGGTTGATTAAGATATAGATATTAGCTAAGAATAGGAATTCAGAAACCTTCTGTTACTCATGCTAACAGTTAAACGACCACCCGGTCAGCCAGATTCTCTCTTCCTAGTGTGTAAGCAAAATACTCATTATCAGAGTGATAAAATGCTGCTCTCCCTCCCCCCAATCTCATATTTCCTTTTGCTTTTAAATATGGCCTTATGCCTCATTTGAGAAGAAAACTCCTCTTTAAGGGAGCAATCCCTGATAAGAAAACATGCTGGGCTCTCTGGAAAAAAAGAAATGATAGAACTAACTGGTGGCCCATCTACCAGTACAACATGTTTGTTGGATATTTCTCTACTACTTTCCTAGGCTATGTGGTTGGACTTTTTACTTCAGGAGAAAGTCCTCCTGAAGTATCCATTTGCCTGAGTGTAGGAAAATTGGGACATTCTCTTCCTTCGTGTTAACTGTTAAAACATCCATATCTAACAGCTTGCTTTTCTGGAAGGGTTGGGGCTAAATGAGACCAACATACTTAGATTTAGCAACCCACATAGAAGAAGGTCCAGTAATTGCTAAAGCTGGAGACAATGTAACTCAGGCTGATAAAAATCTGACTAAATTGGCAATAATAGGCAATACTAAATATTTCTAGGGGTACTTTCATTTTTTTTTTTTGCTTTAGAAAAGAAAATTGGACATCATCCTACCAATTGCAGAAGAGAATTCTTTGAAGTTTATAAGGCAGTCAGAGTTTTCATCCAACAATCTGAATGTCCATAAAGCTAGTGAGTCTCTGTTTTCAGAATGAGCCCAGGGACTTAAGAAGTGATACAACACTCTGAACTGTTGGCAGTCAATCTGATACTGTTCCAAATATGGCAGACTGGGGTCATGGTGCTTCAAAACTGGATAACTCAAACACCAATAATAAGAAAAAAACAGCTCTTTCTATTAAAAACAAATAAAAAAGGAAAGTCATTAAATCAGAAAAAGTAATTTCATAACAATTTCTTCTTTTAAACATGTCTACTAAAATAATTAAAGATAAAATATTTAAGAGTGGCTGCGGAATGATTCTATTAAAAGAGTATTATTTTTCATTTAAAGAAGAACAGTACCTTAAAGATGACATAAAGTTCATCCAATTCATGAAGGCTCAGTTTCACATCTTGTGATACAACACGCAACTTTAAAAAGATGAAACGCAATTTAGAATTTAACTGTATAGAAAAGTCTCTTTGAATTCATTTCGAAATCTCCCTGTGGCAGAATAAAATATTTTTCTTCTAACTTTGAGAAGGAATAACAAAGGTAAATGCACCTATTTTGCCCTTTAAAAAGGTTGTACATAGACTACAGTTTGAATTCTCCTCTGGTATATGTACTTTGACCTTCATCTCTTCATATCCAGAAATCACTGCCAAAGAACAGCCACTTAATGTCTAAAAATATAAGCAACAGTATTCTAAGTCTCAGTCCATATATTCCTCACTTGCCACATAAGCAATGTGTCAGTTCATCATGTGGGGTTGGCATTAAACACTTTAAAGGCATTAGGAGATATGCATTCCCTTTCTGCGCCAAAAAACGTAATCCAAAAAGTAGTAAGCTTAGAAAATATGTAATTTTATCCTACTCCGTGAAGAATAAGAACTAATGGCACAATGGTTTTGGTATTTAAGAAATTTAAAAGCAAGGGTAAAGATAAAGGCTAAAATTAAAGAAGTGAGAAATATAAAAACCAGTAGATTCAATAAATAATACAAAGAGTTGGTTAGTTGAAAAAATAAGTACAATAGAGAAATATCTTGCAAGTGGGATAAAAGAAAATTACAAATAAACAACTTTGAGAAGGAAAAAGATAATAGAAACATAGTTAAAGAGGTCATTAAAAGTATCCAGCACATAGAAGGTGGTATTAAATATCTGTTGAACGAATTCCATATGCTTTATGCCAATATATCTGAAAGTCTAGATGAAATAAATAATTCTATAGGAAAATATAAATGACCAAAATTAATTCAGGAAGAGGAAGTTCTAAATAGAACTAAAAAGGTAATCAAAGACCTGCCTCCTATCAAAAGGCAGTAGATCCAGATGGTTTTAAAGGCTCATTTCCTCAAAATTTCAAGTAACGAAAATTTCTGTGTGATCTACACTATTACAGAACATAAAAAATGTGACTTATTCCAAAATTCATTCTATGATGTGAGCAGAACTCTAATATGAAAACTAAATTTAACACACACAAAAAGAAAGTAAGAAAACTATAAGGTAATGTCACTTTCACATAAATGTACGGAACCTAGCTAAACTACTTGGCAAAATTATCAACAACATGACTAAAAAGGATTCATTCAAGAATCCAATAGAATTCCAATATTAAGGAGTTCTTTAATATAATTTACTACATTAATAAAATAGAGAAATATACAATCTCAAGATATGGAAAAGTCATTTGATCGAAGTTTAGTCAATATTGATTTTAAAGAAATGCTCCCAATTTTTTAACCTAGAAACTGAATGAAACTCCTTAATTTGATAAAGGGCACCCTTCAGAAATCAACAACCAACATTATAATTAACAATAAAATACTAAAGGTATTCCTATTAAATTCAGGAATAAGACAAGGAAGTCTGTTTCCACTGCTACTATTCAATGCTTCTCTTAAAATGTTTCCCAATACAACAACAACAACACATACACATATCTAAAAGAGGTATAAATATTAGGAAGTGTCAAAACTCGAAGACTAGAAATGATATGCTTATCTATTCATAAAATTTGAGAAATTCAACGAAAAAAATATTAGAACTAATGTCAGTAACATGGCCACTTAATAAAGCAACATATACAAGCCCATAGTTTTTGTATACACTGCAAAAACCAAATTAGAAAATGTCAGAGGGGAAAAATGGCGCAGGTGACAGAGGCTCTGTTCATCCCTCTGGCGACCAAATCAAAGTTGTGATGGAAACAAGGAACAGCAGCAAGGAAAAATCGCCTGGAATCCAGATAAACAAGCTATACAACTAGGAAGAAATCCAAAAAATCGCCCTGCAACGGCAGAAGGTAGGATGGGGCGAGGACATGGGGCTGCCTGGTCTTGAGTGGCTGAGTGAGATGGAGGCTACGGCAGCGGCAGTGGCAAAAGCCTCTTAAAGGGGCTGAGTCCATGAGCGGATTTTCACTGTGACAGACCTGCTCGCTCTGAGAACCAGTGCCAATTGGGCTGTGTGAAAGGAGCACCAGGGACTTACAGGGAGACATTGTCAGAGGGCCTAGGCGAGACTCACTCCATACAAAAGTGCCGGCGATATCCGCTGTCCCCTGTTGAGCCCTCCCCACTCCCAGTACATAGAAACAACACCACCATTGCTGTGAGGTCTTCAGACTAGGTAACAGAGGTCTCTCAGCACAGAGGATTCCCTGAAACCCCGCCTCCCCGAACTCACGGCCCCACGCAAGCCACATCCAGGTGTGTCCTCAGCAAGTCAGGTGCTCCTTGCTGAGATTCACACTGGAGGCAGCCTTGGTTTCTGGTGTTGCGTTTTGTTTGTTTGTTTGTTTTGGTGTAGCTTTTTGAGGTAACTATAAGCACAACATCTGTGGATTGCTTGCTGAATCGTAACAGGTGGTCCCAGAAGGGCAGAGGCTTGGGTTAAACTTGGCCTGCAGCTAAACTCCTCTCAGGACTGTGCCAAGGACACCTACTTCACAAATCTACACTAATAAGACCTAAGAGACTTAGGAGCTTTGCTTCATACATAGAAATAGACACAGAAAGGCAGTCAAAATGGGAAGACAAAGAAGCAATAACCATATGAGAGAAGAAAACAGAGATCCAGATATAATGGAGTCAAGTAATCTAACAGATGCAGAGTTCAAAACACTGGTTATAAAGATGCTCAATGAACTTTTGGGAAGTGTAGAGAACTGCAACAAAGAGATAAAAAACATAAAAATAGAAATGGAAATTATAAAAGGGAACCGGTGTGAAATGAAGAACACATTATCCGAAATGAGAAGTATATTAAATGGAATTAAAAAAAGGAACAAAATGAATAAAGAAAAGGATCAAATGTCCTATCTAGAGGATGGGAAAGCCAAGGACACTCAATCAGAATGGCAAGAGATAAGATGCCAAGACTATAAAAATAATTTAAGGAGCACATGGGACACTATTAAGGGTCAAAATATCCATCTGATCAGCATACCTGTAGAAAATCAAGATGTTGAACAGCTGTTTGAAGAAATAATACTGGAAAACTTTCCTAACCTGGTGAAGGAAATGGACATAAAACCCCAGGAAGCTCAGAGAATCCCTCAAAAACAGGGATCCGAAGAAGCCCACACCAAGACACATCATCATTAAAATGCCAAAGGTTAAATACAAAGAAAGAATATTAAAAAGTTGCAAGAGAAAAGCAGAGTTACCTATAAGAGAACACCCATAAGACTGGCAGCTGATTTCTCAAAAGAAACTATGCAGGACAGAAGCGCTTGACACAAAATATTCGATGTGATGAAGACCCAGGATCTACAACCAAGGATACTTTATCCAGCAAAGCTATCATTTAGAATTGAAGGAAAGATAAAGAGCTTCCCAGACAAAAATAAGCTAAAGGAATTTATCATCACCAAGCCAGTGTTACAGGAAATGTTGGAGGGACTTCTTTAAGAAGAAAAAAACATGTATCGAAAACAGGAAGAATGGTAACAACTACATTCCTATCAATAAGTACCTCAAATGGAAAAGAATTAAGTGCTCCAACTAAAAGATATAGTGGATAAATGGAAAGGAAAATAAGATCTCTACATGTTGCCTATAAGAGACTCACTTCAGATTAAAAGACACACACAGACTAAAAGGGGATGGAAAAAGATATTACATTGATGGACCTAGAAGGTATTTAAGTCAGACAGAGAAAGAAACACTATATGATTTCTCTTATATGCGGAATCTAAGGAATAAAAAGAACAAACTAATCAAAAACAGACTCACAATTATAGTGGACAATTTGGTGATGGAAAGAGGAGAGGGGGGCTTGGGAGATGGGGGAATGAGGTGAAGGGTTAAAGATGTACAAATTAGTAGCTGATGGATGGTCACGGGGATGAGGAGCACAGTATAGGGAATGCAGTTAGCATTAATATGCTGGCTAGGTGGAGGGTCACGGGAGGGAGGGAGTAATTGGGAGGATTGTTTTATAAATTATATAGATTCTAACCAATGTACTGTATACTTCAAACTAAAATATTTTTTTTAAATTAGAAAATGTAAAGGAAAAAATGATTTAATTCATATTAACAACAAAATCATCAAATGCATAGGAGTAGATAAACCCAGCAAGAAATGTATAAGACCCATATGATAAAAACTATAAATACTTACTAAAGTATATCTAAAAATACATCATTAAAATGGATGTTAGAAACTTTTCAAAAGCCTTACCAGATTTCAAAATGGACTATAAAGCCACAGTAATTAAAACAGTGTGGTGGTGTTGCTGAAAAAAGAGACTCCAGAAATAAATTCATGTATGTATATAAGTATTTAGCATATGAAAAGGGCAGAGTACAGTAAGGATGGACTATTTAATAAATGGTATTCAAACAATGGGCTGTTTCAGTTGAAAAAAAATACCATTAGAGTCCTATCTCACACTACAAATGAAATATATACTTTAGGTGTATTAAAAATGTAAATATTCATGCTAAGTGAAATAAGTCAGATAGAAAAAGTTGAAAATCACATGGTATCACTTATATGTGGGATATAAACCTAAAAACAAC
Source organism: Pteropus medius (assembly GCF_902729225.1). NCBI lineage: Eukaryota > Metazoa > Chordata > Mammalia > Chiroptera > Pteropodidae > Pteropus > Pteropus medius. The sequence continues at coordinate 538,224 of NW_024347867.1, forward strand.
AAATGAACAGGACAAACAGAGACTCATGGTCATGGACAATAGACTAGTGGTTACCAGAGGGGAGTGGGAAGGGGTGGGGAGAGGGGAAAGGTAGACAGGGTAAAGGGGGTCAAATATGTGGTGACAGAAAAAAATCTAACTGGGAGGTGAACACACAGTGTAAACATATATATATGCCCTACTGTTAAAGTGTACGGCTGAAACTTATTGGATTTCGTTAACCAATGTCACCATAAAAAAAAAAAAATAATAATAAATGCATATGATTTTGAAAAAAAACAAACATATTCTGAATACACTCTAAAGAAAATTGGAAAATGATGAAGGGGAAATACTAGCCACAAATATAACTTATAAAGAATTAATATCACTTATATAAAGCTCCTACAAATCAATAAAAGACAAACAACCTCACCAAAAAATGGGCAAAGGCTACAAACAGGCAATTAAGAAATGAAAAAGGCTAATAAACATGATCAGTGAAATAAAAAGTATGATTTGATTTTTTATCTATCAAATTGGTGCAAGTTAAAGATTTTAAATATCTAATGCTAGTGGAAGTGTGGGGAAAAGGGAATTCTTATACACTGTGGGATTATAATTTGGTATGAATCTTTTAGAAGATAATTTGACAGGACCTGACATTTTTTAAATTCAAAAAAAAATTTTATTTTTTAAGCATTTTTAAAATATTTAAAAAAATTTTTTCAGTTATAGTTGTCATACAATATTAATTAGTTTCAGGTGTACAACATAGTGATTAGACATCTATATAACTCACAAAGTGATCATCCTGATATATTTAGTGCCCCTCTGACACCGTACATAGTTATTACAATATTATTGGCTATATTCTTTAACTTATACTTTCTACCTCCATGACTATTTTGTAACTACCAATTTGTACTTCTTAAACCTGTCCCCCTTTTTCACTGGTCCCCCAAACCCCTCCCTTCTGATAACCCTTAAAATGTTCTCTGTATCTATACATTTGTTTTTTGTTTGCTTTGTTCTTTAGATTCCACACATAAGTGCAATCATATGGCACTTGTCTTCCTCTATCTGACTTACTCCACTCAGCACACTACCCTCTAGGCCCATCATGAAATATCTTTTTCCATCCCTTTACTTTCAGTCTGTGTGTGTCTTTAGACCTGAAGTGAGTTTCTTATAGTCAGCATTTGGAAGAGTCTTGTTTTCTCATCTACTCAGTTACCCTATCTTTTGATTGGAGTATTTCATTCTTTTTCATTTGAAGTACTTGTTGATAGATATGTAGTTATTGCCATTCTTTACTTAGACTTTTGATACATTTTTTTTTCTTTTTTTTTAAAGAAGTCCCTCCAACATTTCCTGTAATACTGGCTTGGTGGTGATGAACTCCCTTAGCTTTTTCTTGTCTGAGAAGCTCTTTATCTTTCCTTCAATTCTAAATGATAGCTTTACTGGGCAATCTTGGTTGTAGGTCCTCGGTTTTCATCACTTTGAATATCTCGTGTCAAGCCTATGGGCACTCCCTTGTATGTAACTAATTGCTTTTCTCTTGCTGCTTTTAAGATTCTCTCTTTGTCTTTAACCTTTGGCATTTTCATGATGATGTGTCTTGGTGTGGGCCTCTTTGGGTTCATCTTGTTTGGGACTCTCTGTGCTTCCTGGAGTTGTAGTTCTATTTACTTCACCAGGTTAGGGAAGCTTTCCATCATTTCTTCAAACAGGTTTTTCAATTCCTTGCTCTATCTCTTCCCCTTCTGGCACCCTATGATTCAAATGTTGTTACGCCTTAAGTTGTTCTAGAGGCTTCTTAAACTCTCTTCATTTTTTTGGCTTCTTTTTTCTTGTTGCTTTTCTGATTGGGTGTCTGCTACCCCATCCTGTATGTCACTGATTTGATCATTCATTTCATCCCCTCTGTTGATTCCCTCTAATATACTCTTCATCTCAGATTTGTATTCTTCATTTCTGACTGGTCCCCTGTTATGTTTTCCATCTCCATTTTTTTTTATCTCTTTGTTAAAGTCCTCACTGAGTTCATCTACCCTTCCCCTAAGTTCCTTGATCGTTCTTATAACCAATGTTTTGAACTCTGCATCTGTTATATTCCTTATCTCCATTTTGGTGAATTCTTTTCCCGGAGCTTTGTTCTTTCCTGTGGGACATACTTCTTTCCATTTGTCTCCCCATTTTGGCTGCCTTCCTATGCCTGTTTCTATGTATTAAGTAGAGCTCCTAAGACTTCTGGTCTCAGTAGAGTAGCTTTATGAAGTATGTGTGCTGTGGGGCCCAGTGGCACAACCCTGGGAGGGGTCTAGCTGCAGGCCAAGTTCAGCCACAGCCTGTGCATCCCCAAGGCCACCAGGGAAGAGTCACCACGCAATCCGCAGATGGCTGCCACCATGCTGGCCTTGCTTATAGGTGCCTTGAGTGGCCAAGTCAGAAATCAAGGCCAGCTGTCACTAGTGAAGGGCTTGGGGCTGCTCAACAAGAGGTGCAGGGCACGCCAAGGCCAGATACTGCTGCTTTGGGTTTTGTGAGCCTTTGAGAGAGTTTATGAAAGTTCGCAGCAGGAGCCAAGACAGCCCATTTGTATGGAATAAATCACTGGAAGTGGCTTAGGTGGGCAAACAAGTTGGGAGAGGCGGAGTCTCAGGGAATCCCCTGAGTGGAGCGACCTGTGTTATCCAGGTTAATGGCACCTATGTCTACAGGCTAGGAGAGGGGAGGGCTCAACAAAGGAACAATGGCTTTTGCCAGAACCTCTGTCCTGGAGAAAGCCGCCCTTCCAGCCCTTGCCCTGAAGCCCAACAACTCAGTTCCTCCCTGTGTCCCTGGCACCCCTCAGGCAGCTGCCCCAGCACTAGAGCTCAGAGTGAATGAGTCCATCAGTGAGTAAGGCTGGGCATGGGCCCTTTAAGAGGAATGTCTGTGACTCCTGCAGCCTTCTGTCTCCCTCAGCTGCAACCTCCACTAGTTTTCACAGTCAGAGGTTGTGGGGACTTCTCTTCCTGGCACTGGAACCCTCATCTAGGGAGCCCAGTGTACAGTTGGGACTCCTCACTCCTCAGGTGGGGGAAGGGGCTCTGCAGCCAAGATAGCCCTCCTGATTCTAGATCGCCACACGCAGTTGTGGAACTGGGCCATTTTGCCTCTCCACCCCTCCTACCATTTTGAGGTAACCTGTTATTTGAGGTGACCTAGGTGTGGAGCTTCTGCTCAGGCAGACCTCAGGAGACTCTGTGTACTGGTTGCTCTGTAGTTTCGTTGAAATTTTGGTGTGGTCACTAGAGGAGGTGTGCATAGCCTCTACCTTCTACACCATCTTGTAAAGAGTCCCAAGACCTGTCATTTTTAAATGGGCAAACCCTTTGACCCAGCTTGCACTTCCAGGAATCCACCTTACAGAAGTACTCCTACAAATGTGTACGAATAAATAGGCAAGGATGCTTGGATAAGGTATTACTTATAAGAGCCAAAAAAATAATACTAAATGTATATCTACAAGGAATAGTTAAATAAAGAATAGCATATCTCTACTATGGTATACTCTTCAGTACATTAAGGAAACTGAGGTAGATCTGTATGTACTGACATGTAATGATCATGATATACTTTTGAGTGAAAAAAGTAAGTTGCAGAACAAGGTGACTGGTATGATTTCATTTAAAAAAAAACTATATTAACCCCCCCCATGAACATTTATGTCTATAGATACACAGAAAAAAGGTCTATAAGTATATATGCCGAGTCACTTTAATACTGGTTCTGGGGTAGGGAACCTTTACTTTTTTACATTTCTGGAATGTTTGAATAATTTATAATGCACATGTATTACTTCAGTATTATCTGAAAAGTTTATAAAAACTAAAACAAGAGGGGCTCTATGCTAATTATGTCATAGTAACTTCACTGATCTAATTGAAATCTAAACATGGAATCTTCAGGAATGTTCGTCTTCTCAGAGTTGTACCTCCAAGGACTTAGCCTTTAAAAAGTAGATTTACAGAAACAATACATGCAAATGATGAACACTCAAACAGCACAGAAGGATATATACAGCAAAGTAAAACTCTCCCTCTTCTGGTTAGCAATCTATTAATTCCATTCACCAGAGGAAACCAATGTTAACAGCTTCTTATGTAGTCATCCAAATATTAAAAAGGAGACACTACCCTGAACAAGCCCGATCCCATCTGATCTTGGAAGCTAAGCAAGGTCAGGCCTGGTTAGTACTTGGATAGGAGACCGCCTAGGAAGACCAATGCTATAGGTGTAAAAAATAAAAATAAAAAATAAGTAAATAAATAAAATAAAAAGGAGACACTAAAAACACATTGTTTTATAGCTTTTTCACTTTATCTTAGGTACCCCAGGATAGTAATATGTATTAGTGGCTTTAACTATTATGTAGGTCAGCTGTTCTTAATGATAAATCACATCATAAATATGTTATGCTTAAATGTCTATATCATAGCAGTCACTATCGAAGGTCAAGTAACACAAAACATGTTGAGAAACCAGCATAATTTAATTAGAATAAAATAACTTATTTCCTCTCAAAAATTTATAGTAAGCTAAGCTGTGGCAAAAATCTAGCTCAAAAGTTTAGTTATTTTTATTTTCTTTACATAGAACAATTTTTTAAAGGAAGCTGAAGAAAATATTATACCAATTAGTTTTTCTCCTTTGGGTGGATACTCACCACATTCTGCTTTGTTGTTTCCTCTAGGGTCTGTATCACATACAATCTACTTCGACAGCGCATGCTGTGTATATCTTCACAATGAATACTACCATATTTCTGCAAGAAATATGATTTCAGTAGATACTCATTCATAATATTTACTTCTCTTACAAGTGAATTTCATGAGACTCAATTCTCAGAGGCCTTGGTTCCACTTGTAGCTATTTTCTTAACTTGTTCAGCGATTATGCAAAATTTTACTTTCCACGTTTTTCTACATATTCACTGAAGAGAATACCATTTACTATGTGTCTAGACTAACTTCAAGAACGTTGGTAAAATTTTTAGACTCCAAGAAAAGAATAATTTTCACTTTTTTTATACAGTGATATTTAAATGTGGTCATTATTTGTGAAAATAAATGAATACAGTTTTATTTAATGGAAGCAGAGTAGGCTATATAACTTAGGAATAGTTCACAACACTCGTTTTTAAAGTGAAGTCGTATTTTAAATTACATCTTTACTTGTATTATTATCTTACTCTTAATATACTACTAAAGATATAACTATAGTATAGTGATCATTTTAAATGCTATGTAATTATATTTATGGTATTAAAAAACTTACCTCATTTGACTCTCTAATTAAATCTGTAATATCCACTCTAATATGACTGCTTTTTTCATCACTCACATTTGAACCCTGCTGAAGAGTTGAAGGCAATGGGCTATCCTTATTAGTGACACTGTCAAAGAACCTGCCGAAAAGCGAAAGTAATATAAGAATTAGTAGAAGTAAAATAGGAGAAAATGACAGCTAATTTCTCCCTAGTTAGAGGTTAATTTCAACTGAGAGGACAAGAGTTAGCATTAAAAGAAGTGGAATTTGAAGATGGTATGGAATTAGGAAAATACAGAAGTGGTGAATGAGATGAAGAAATTATTTGAGGCAGAGAGGAGAGTGTGATAGAAGCAAACATACTCAGAGAGTACTCAGCAAATACCAGATAGCCCAGTCAAGATAGAATATGGGGTATGTTAGAGGCATGTAAGGAGAAATAAGTTAAAAATAGGTACATTGAGGTCTTCACATAGTGAATTCTAAATGCTAGAGTGAGGCATTCATATTTTACTCTGTACATAATGGAATCTGATGCACCATTTACAACACTCATTCATTTAACATATGCATACATTGTGTGTATACACACAGATACACCACATGTGCTCCAATACAAAGCAGCATTCAAAGGAAATAAAGCTCAGCCTACCTGATTGAAAATGCTTGGAAACCAGAACAATTTCCCCCACTGGATATTTAACATTATCAATTACCTTTACCCCTTCAAATTACTTTTATACAGTGACACTTAATAGCTCAAACTGGGACTATGAAAGTTCCGGCATAATGAATCAACAATATTAGTGGCTTACTTCAAAGTGATTTACTTTGTTATATTCTATTTGAAAACAGAGGAGTGGACTTTAGACCTAGCTTTTCCATTCAACTAGTTTTGTGACCTTAAGCCAATTGTTTCAAGTTTCTAGGGCTTCGTTTCCTCATGTGGAAAATAAGGAGACTGAACAACATAACTCCAAGGGGCTCTCAAGATTTAAATATTGTGGTTCTTATAGTACCTGTTTAAAGCTGTTACAGCTTCGGCATCATCTTTACATGCCAGTAGTTTGTCTAAATTATAGTCAAGTATTGCCAATCCCAGTTGTAAAATGGCCTTTATTCCGTCATAGAAGAAACAATCTACCACATTCACTGCACTTTCAATAGGTAGCACACTAATAAAAAGTGTGAGGAACCAGGAAAGAGAAACTGAGGAAAAGAATGTCATATCGGTTATGTGTTCTGTCAGCTGGGGAAGATGATCCCTGATAAGTTCTTCAAAGACGGCCTGATCTACCAAGGCACCTGGAGAACATAAAAAGAAGTTTAAAAATGGACACCTTTCAAAAGGACTTGTTTCTGATATTTCCCACTTCTATTAGTATACTGATATATCTAATTTCTCTTCTTTAAATTATGAACTTCTTCAGTGCCTTTTCTATATTTCACATATCTCCTTATCTGCTAGCAGTGTCTTGCATGAAGAAGCACTTGAGAAACTCAATTCAAATTCGTTTGAACAATTATTTATTGAATTATTATATGTAAAAATCTGTAATAGGTGATATAAGAGAGACACCAATTAACGAAATGGTCTCATCTTCAAAAACCATAATATCTAGTAGAATTTAAAATAAAAACACAGATAACTACAATGAAAGACAATAGAATCAATGACTTAACCATGATACTGAAGGCTTGTGGGGGTACAAAGAAGAGACCACCTATGGTTTTAAAGTAGGGGACTATAGTGTAAACATTTGATGACTGAAGAAAATATTACACAATTAAGAAACCAAGAACTTGATCCTTCTTTCAAACCTTGCAAATATCTATATAATTCACAGAAATGTGAATTGATATAATCATTTAATCTGATTAAAATAACTCGCTCCACAAGAAATTACTAAAAATTTTCCAGTAGCTCACAATGCTTCAGATTACCATTGTTTTAGCAATATGAAGATAGTAAACTTCTTTTATTAAGAGACAGACCAGGTACTTTATTTTTTTAAAAAGCAAAATATTAAATAATCTTCCCAATCACTGCCCAGTACAAAAAGTTCTCCTTTGAGTATGTCAGTGAATGTAACATTTTGATATTGCTTGCATTTTATATATTTTAAAACCTAACTGATAAGTTCTTCCATTTGATAGGTATATCAACAGGCATACACATTATTTGGAAAAGAAATATGTGTTTGTATATGTTTATGTGTTTTTTTTTTTTTTTACCAATAATTCGATGATTAAAATAATCAGGCAACATTCGTTCACAC
>NW_024347867.1:549295-586327 GCF_902729225.1 Pteropus medius
AGAAAGACCTAGATAACCAGATGACCATAAGGAACTTTGAAGTTTCCAACATATTCTTGGGGATCTAAATATATGCATGGATGTGCTGGGCTATGAACCTATTGAGGAAAGAAATGGGAGAGGAGAAAGCCCCAGTCACTCAGCTTTGGCTGACTTGAGAAACAAAAAATGAAAACTAAGGCTGATTTATAAACTGCCAGAAGTTTGGGGTATATCTTCACACAAAGATCCCCATGGCAAGGTGAAAACTTAATGGTTCAAAGCATTTAAGGAAATCTGACCCATAAATGGCTGACCACTAATTTCTACTGACTCAGTGGGTGATCCAAGGAAGCCAGGCTTAATAAAAAGAAGTATAAACTAAAAAGCAACCAACAAAAAAACGTCCTTGAGGAGGCCCAGTTCTTTGATTTTACAAACTAAAAATGTAAAGCTATTATAAATATATTCCACGAATTAAATAAAGTACACTTAAAAAAAATAAAAGACCCAGTTAAAAAGTAGGAAAAGATCTACTTAGAGACCTCATTAAGTTATAAAATGACAATAATATGAAAAGATGCTCAACATGATATATCCTTAGGGGATTGCAAATTAAAATGAGATACCATTGCACATCAATTAAAATGGCTAAAATTCAAAACAATGAAAACAGCAAGTGCTACTGACGATGTGGAACAACAAGAACTCTCATTCATTGCTAGTGGGAACACAAAAAACGGTATAGCCACTTTGGAAGATGGTTTGGCAGTTTCTCACAAAGCTAAATATAGTCTTACCACATGATTCAGTGATTGCGCTCCCACGTATGTTACCAAATGAGTTAAAAAGTTATGTCCACACAAAACACCCACACAAATGTTTATAGCAGCTTTATTCATAATTGCCCCAAACTGGAAGCAACCAAGGAAGGCATCTTTCATCAGGTAAATGGATAAACATTGAGGTATATCCAGAACATGGAATACTTTTCATGAATAAAAAGAAATGAGCAATCAATAAAACTAAGAGGTTTTATTTATTTATTTTTTTTTAATTGACGAACGTTTGGCTAGATTTACCAAGAAAAATATGAGAGAGGATTCAAATAAGTTAGAAATGAAAGAAGAGACGCTAAAACTGACAACAGAGAAATACAAAGATTCTAAATTGGCTACTATGGTCTCATTTGTACTACAAAAGTTTTTAATTTTGATGTAGTCTAATTTGCTTATTTTTTTCTTTTGTCATGTGTTTTTGGTGTCACGGTTAAGAAAAAATCACCTAATTCAAGGTCAAGAAGATTTTTCTCCTATGATTTCTCTAAGAGTTTTATAGTTTCTCCTCTTATTTAATCTATTCTGAGTTAATTTTTTTGTATGGTCCAACTTCTAGAGAAATTAGCAAGACTGATCTGATTTTACTCCTGTCCTCACATCGAACTAAGGGTATATACGTGAAGAGAATGAAAGATTAGAAAGTTGGGGCAAGAAAACTCTTGATGGCCAAAATGAAAGGTCTGTGTCTGCAACGGAGATATACATATATTTTTAAAGTACATGTTTTCATTGTGCTTTTCTAATATCAAAAGAAAAGTTAGTCTTATCAATACTGCATTATAAGGATCTTTGGAAACATGGCAGAGTGAGAGACGTCCCCAGATCTCTCCCCTTGAAACAACAATAAGCTGAACATCTAAAATTCAACAAAAATCACCCAAACTGCACACTAGCACATCTGTGCGTGGGATCTGCGCATAAGAGCTAACACAGTCAGAATACCCGGGTGCCAGGTGGTGGACCAGAAGAAATAAAGAGGCTACTTCTCGCAGCCACCAGAGCTTCCTGTAGGAGAAGGGAGAGGGGAGAAGGTGCGGCAATTTCCCTGAACAGCCCTTTCTTGGGAGAGTTGTAATCTCCATGTGGCTGGTTGGCTGCAGGGCCCAGTCATCAGGGCAAAAAGCAGAGAAGCCGGATGGGACCAGAGAGGAACAACAGCAGATTTTTCTGGCTGTGCAACCAAGGCTGAACCACAGCCCGCAACTCCCAACCCGGAGGGCCCCTCCCCACATACCCTCCAAGACCAAACACCGCGGAGCTCCAGGGGAATCTAAGCAAATGCAACCAAAACTGTTGCTAACAAGAACAGGGACTCAACCTGAGGGTAGGACCATGATTAAATATCCACAAGAAAATTTAAAAAGCGTTATTAAGACTATATAATGGATACAATGGATGCAGGGATACAAGAGGCTTAGACGCCACCTACTGGAAACCAAAAGAAAGTGTCTTCTTTGCAACAGGCTAAAGACAGACCTTTATATAATAAATCTTCTTTCTGGAAAATCTTCTTTCTGGAAAAACAGAGAATACAATTTCATTAATGTCCGCCCAGGCGGAGCAATAGTCCATTAAACACCATGAACAAGCAAGATGACAAGGCATCTCAGAAAGAGAAAAATCTCCGGAAAATAAGCTTACAGATATAGAAATATGCAACTTAAATGACAGAAAATTCAAGATGGTACTTCTGAAAAGACTCAGTGAGATCCGAAGTGAGTCATATCAGCAATTTCAGGAACTGAAAAAACAACTAGATGAGCAGAGCAAGGAGACTGAAACCCTCAAACAAAATCAAATGGAACTTCTGAAGATGAAGAACACACCGCAAGAGTTGAAAAATGAAATAGCAAGTTTGGGAAATAGAGTCAACCAAATGGAGGAAAGGATCAGTGATATCGAAGACAGAAATCTAGAAATGAATCAGAAGGAAGAAGAGAGAAACCGAAGAATGAAAAATAATGAAAGAGAAATTCAAGAACCAGCTGATACCATAGGAGAGGAAACATAAGAATAATGGGCATTATTGAAGGTCCCCCCACCCAGAGTCTATAAAGCATTTTCAGACAAACAGTTGACGAGACTTTCCCAAATCTAAGGAATGAGCTGGAGCTTGGAATTGAAGAAGTCAACGGAACACCCAATTAGCCCAACCCAAAAAGGCCTTCACCAAGACACATGGTATTAAAATTATCAAAAAACAATGACAAAGACAGAATTCTCAGGGCAGTCAGGGAGAAAAGAATGGTAACTTACAGAGGTAAACTCATTAGATTATCCTCGGACTTCTCAGTGCAAACCTTACAAGCCAGAAAGGAATGGAATCAAATATTTAAACTATTAAGTGAAAGGAACTACCAGCCTAGAATAACGTAACCAGCTAAGCTCTCCTTTAGATATGAAAGAGAAATTAAGACCTATCCAGACATACAACAATTGAGGCAATTCTCTACTTCAGGGCCTGCACTACAGGAAATACTGAAAGGGGTCAGTTCACCCAAAAGAAAATGACAAAAAAAAAAAAAACATAATTAGGAGTAAAGTGACTATTGGGCAAATGGAAGCAGAAGAGTGTAACTCTTACTAAGAACAGCGCATTATAAGCTTAAACAATACGAGAATTGCTATAGCAAGATAGCAATGAACATTCAGCATACACAGGAACAAATTGAGATAACTGACTGAAAAGGGGGGATTCAAAGATCCAAATTCACAAACGGGAATGGACATAAGGCACGTGCAGAAGGAAATAGACGACTGTATTGTGAGTTCAATCCCTTTACATTTATAATGGTAACCACACGCCAAAGATTCAGAACCATTGTATATAATATAAAACAAGAAGGACCAGCAGGAAAACCCATAAAAGCCAAACAAAAGGAAGAAAACAGAAACACAAGGACAAGGAAGCAATGGAAACACCGAGCTACCAGAAAGCAAAAGATAAAATGGCTATGAGAAGACCTCATATTACAATAATCACCCTAAATGTAAAGGGATTGAACTCACCAATAAAAAGGCACAGAGATGCAGAATGGACCAAAAAACAAAACCCATACATAAGCTGCCTTCAGGAGACACATCTCAGCTCCAAAGACAAATATAGACTCAAAGTGAAAGGATGGCAAATGCTATTTCAAGCAAATGGCATTCAGAGAAAAGTAGTAGTGGTACTAATATCAGATGAAATAGACTTCGAAATAAAAAAGGTAAAGAAATATACTGAGGGATACTTCATAATGATAAAGGGAATCATGCATCAAGAAGACATAAAACTTATTAATATCTATGCTCCCAATCACGGAGCCACAAAATATGTAAAGCAATTACTAACAGAACTAAAGGGAGAAACAGACCAAAACACTATCGTAGTAAGGGACTTCAATACCTCACTCTTGGAAATGTACAGATCATCCAAACAGAAAAAAAAATAAGGAAATAATGTCTTTAAATGACACATTAGACCAACTGGACATAATTGACATTTACAGAGCCTTCCATCCCAAAACAGCTTCTTATACATTCTTCTCTAGTGCACATGGAACATTCTCAAGAATCGACCACATACTGGGACACAGAGATACCCTCAACAAATATGAGGGTTGAAATCATACCAACCATATTCTCTGATCATAATGCTTTGAAACTAGAGATCAACTGCAATAAGAAAGTGGAAAGAATCACAAATACATGGAGATTAAAAACATGCTACTGAAGAATAACTGGGTCAGAGGAGAAATAAAAAGAGACATCAAGAGATACAAAGAAATGAATGATAATGATAGTACAACATATCAAAACTTTTGAGACATGGCAAAAGCAGTCATAAGAGGAAAGTTTATATCATTACAGGCCTATACCCAAAAACAAGAACGAGCCCAAATAAACAACCTAACACTTCATCTTTAAACACTAGAAAAGGAAGAACAAATGAAGCCCAGAGTCAGCAGAAGGAAAGAAATAATCAAAATTAGAGCAGAAATAAATGAAATTGAAAACAAAACAAAACAAAACCAATAGAAAATATAAATACAGCAAGGAGATGGTTCTTTAAGAATGTTAATAAAGTTGACAACCCCTTGGCTAGACTCACTAAAGAAAAAGGAGAAAGGACACAAACAAACAAAATTAGGGATGAGAGAGGGAAAATGACTGACATTGCAGAAATACAAAGAATCATACAAGAATACTATGAAAAAGTATATAACACCAAATTTAATAACCTACAAGAAATGGACAAGTACTTAGAAAAATACAACCTTCCTAGACTGAATCAAGAAGAACTGTAAAATCTAAATAGACTGATCAGCACTATGGAAATTGAAACAATCATGAAAAACCTACGAAAAAGTAAAAGTCAAGGACCAGATGGCTTCAACAGTGAATTCTATCATTTAATGCCTATTCTCCTAAAACTCTTCCAAAAAACTGAAGAGGAGGCAAGACTTCCTAACTCATTTTATGTGGCCAATATTATTCTGATACCAAAACCTGGTAAAGATAACACAACAAAAGAAAACTACAGACCAATATCTCTCATGAGCACAGATGCAAAAATCCTAAATAAGATACTAGTGAACCGAATACAGCAACATGTTAAAAAGATTATACACCACGATCAAGTGGGCTTCATCCCAGGGGCACTGGGATGGTTCAACATATGCAAATCGATTAATGTGATATACCATGTAAAACAATTAAAAAAGAATCATATGATCATATCAATAGATGCAGAAAAAGCTTTCAACAAGATACAGCATCCATTTATGATCAAAACACTTAACAAAATTGGCATAGAAGGAAAGTACCTTAACATAATAAAGGCCATACATGACAAACCCTCAGCCAACATTATACTTAATGATGAAAAAGTAAACCTTCCCTCTAAGATCAGGAACAAGGCTAGGCTGTCCACCATTGCACTGTTATTCAGTATAACATTGGAGGTCCTAGCAAGTGCAATCAGGCAAGAGAAAGATATAAAAGGCATCCAAATAGGAAACAAAGAAGTCAAACTGTCACTATTTGTGAATGACATGATTCTCTATATAGAAAACCCTAAAGATTGCACAAGAACACTACTATAAACAATAAGCAAATACAGTAGTCTTTGGATACTAAATCAACGTTCAAAAATCCATAATGTCCCTATACTCTAATAATGAAGCGTCAGAAAAAGAAGTGGAAAACATGATTCCTTTTGCAAATGCAACAAAAAGAATAAAATACCTGGGAATAAATTTAACGAAACAAGTAAAGGACCTATATAATGAAAACTATAAGATCCTATTAAAAGAAATTGAAGATGATACAAAGAAATTGAAAGATATTCTGTGTTCTTGGATTGGAAGAATCAACATAGTTAAAATGACCTTATTACCTAAAGCATTATACAGGTTTAATGCAATCCCCATCAAAATTTCATCAGCATTTTTTAAAGAAATAGAACAAAAATTCATCAGATTTGTATGGAAGTACAAAAGATACCGAATTGCCAGAGCCATTCTGAGAAAAAAGAACAAGGCTGGAGGCATCACTCTGCCCAACTTCAAATTATACCACAGAGAGACAGTAATCAAAATGGCATGGTATTGGCAGCAAAACAAACACACGGATCAGTGGAACAGAACTGAGAGTCCAGAAGTAAACCCATATTTATATGGGCAAATAATTTTCGACAAAGAAGCCAAAAACATACAATGAAGAAAAGAAAGCCTATTCAATAAATGGTGCTGGGAAAACTGGACAGCCATCTGCAAAAGAATGAAACTAGACTGTTCTCTATCACCACACACCAAAATTAACTCAAAATGGATTAAGGACCTGAATATAAGACCTGAAACAATAAAATGCATAGAAGAAAACATAGGAACTAAACTCAAGGACCTTGGACTTAAAGAGGATATTATAAATTTGACCTCAAAAGCAAGGGAAGTAAAAGCAAAAATAAATGAATGTGACTACATCAAACTTAAAAGTTCTGCGCAGCAAAAGATATTGTCAACAAAGTAAAGAGAGAACCAACTGAATGGGAAAATATATTTGCAAGCAACACCTCCGAAAAGGGCCTAATATCCAAAATATACAAAGAACTCATACGACACGATAACAACGAAAAAACAAACGATCCAATCAAAAAATGGGCAGAGGACCTGAACGGACACTTCCCCCTAGAGGACATACAAATGGCCAACAAATATATGAAAAGATGCTCAACATTACTAGCTATTAGGGAAATGCAAATCAAAACCACAATGTGATACCATCTCACACCTGTTAGGATAGCTATAATCAACAGGATAAATAATAACAAATGTTGGAGAGGATGTGGAGAAAAAGGAATCCTTATATACTGCTAGTGGGACTGCAAATTGGTACAGCTACTATGGAAAACTGAATGGAGGTTCCTCAAAAAACTAAGAATTGATCTACCATATGAACCAGCAATCCCTCTACTGGGTATTTACCCCAAAGACTTGAAAACCCATATCCGAAAAGATATTTGCACACCGATGCTCATAGCAGCATTATTCACAGTGGTTAGGACATGGAAGCAACCGAAGTGTCCTACGACAGATGACTGGCTAAAGAAGCTGTGGTACATATATACAATGGAATATTAACCATAAGAAGAGATGAAATACTGCCATTTGCGACAACATGGATGGTCCTTGAGATAATGATGCTAAGCGAAATAAACCAGACAGAAAAAGTTGAAAATCACATGATATCACTTATATGTGGGATATAAACCTAAAATCAACAAATGAGCAGGACAAACGAATAGAGACTCATGGACTTGGACTAGTGGTTACCAGAGGATTATAGACTAGTGGTTACTAGTGGGGTGCAGGAGGAGTGGGGAGGTAGATGGGATAAAGGAGGTCAAATATAGGGTTTAGGGGGAGCGTGAAGTGGGTAAAGGGGATCAAATATGTGGGAGCTGAAGGAAACTGGACTTTGGGTGGTAAACACACAATAGAATATACAGATGTCAAATGATAATGTACACCTGAAAATTATATTATTGTATTAACCAATGTTACCCCAATAAACTTATTTAAAAATAAAAAATAAAATACTGCATTATAACTTAGAGTAATATTTTCGTCCTTATTCTGGAGAGAGAGGTAAAGGCCTCTATAGTCCAATTCGAATAAAATAATATAGCTAATAAAGCCAATGTTGATTTTTCATTGAATTTTGAATTAAATATACTTATAATGTGATGT
The DNA here is from genome assembly GCF_902729225.1 of Pteropus medius. NCBI lineage: Eukaryota > Metazoa > Chordata > Mammalia > Chiroptera > Pteropodidae > Pteropus > Pteropus medius. Next base: position 557,346 of record NW_024347867.1, read on the forward strand.
TTTGTCAATCTATTAAAACATGAGGTTCCTAGGCACTGTAAAAGACAATCAATTTGAAACCATTTACATTTCCATGAAAGACACACTAAACATCAAAATCAGGCTCTTAACCACCTTGCCCAACAATATTTGCCTTCTCTACTATTTTACTAGTAAATACATATGCAACTATTTTGCTTTGGGCTAGATTATATAAATAAGCCTGACCTACTTAATGTTAAATAAAAGATATTCAGACTGGTTTAAAATTGCTCTCTCTCTAGAGCAATAAGAGGAGAATCCTTTCCCTAGGCCTTGCTGACTTCTCAAATATAGTTTGAGTTGTTACAAGACATGTTATGTGAAAGTATGAGGTGTGTACTTTTGATAAATGACAAATATAGTCAAGAAAGATCAATCGATAAGTTTTTTATAAAAAAAGTATTTTTAAATTTATTTTATTAGTTTCATGTATGCAGTACATTGATCAGACATTTATATAGTTTATAAAACAATCCTCCTATTTGCTCCTTCTCTCCTCTGGTATTCCACCTACCCAATATATATTAATGCTAACTGCATTCCCTATGCTGTGGTCCCCATCCCCATGACCATTTATCAACTGCTAATTTGTACTTCTTTAACCCTTCACACCATTCTCCCAGCCCCCCAAACCCCCTTCTTCCTGTCCGTCACCAAATTGTCCTCTATATTTGTGATTCTCTTTTGATTAGTTTGTTTTTTTTTGTTCCTTAGATTCTGCATACAAGTGAACAGATACGTCTTCAATGAAGAAATACAGATAGACAATAGACATATGAAAAGATGCTCAAGGTCACTCATCATCAGAGAAATGCAAATTAAAACAATGATGAGCTATCACCTCACACCTGTCAGAATGGCTATTATCAATAAATCAAAAAACAACACGTGTTGGCGAGGATACGGAGAAAAGGGAACCCTCATATATTGTTGGTGGGATTGCAAATTGGTACAGCTGCTATGGAAAAAAGTATGGATGTTTCTCAAAAAATTAAAAATGAATATACCTTTTGACCCAGCAATTGCATTTCTGGGTATTTATCCAAAGAATACCAAAACATTAATTCGTAAAGATCTATGCACCCCAATATTCATGGCAGCACAATTTACAATATCCAAGATATGGAAGCAATCTAAATGCCCATCAAAAGACGACTGGATAAAGAAGTTACAGTTCATATATACAATGGAATATTACTCAGCCATTAAAAAAAATGAAATTCTACCATTTGCAACAACATGGACGGACCTAGAGGTTATTATGCGGAGTGAAATAAGTCAGAGAAAGTACCATATAATTTCACTTATATGAATCTAAAGTATGAGTTCTTAAAAAAGGATAAAGTCTTTAATTCTCACTTCCACTTTATGATAACTTATAGAATATACTTTCTTTGGTTTTAGCCTTTAAAAAAAATAAACTGAAGTATGAATAGGAAAGGTACTATGAATTCTATTTGAAATAATGAACCACATAAAATACAAGCCTTTTTTTTCAAAATGATTTGGTTGCTATATAATTACCTCTGTGCTGATATCATGATATTGAGTTGAAGCTGCCCCGCACTTGAGCCTGAGTTTTGCCACCAGTTGTTCAAAGTCTTTAACTTCACTGAAGCGAAAAGCTGTTTTTCCTTTGATGCTAATGATGACAGATTTGCTAGAATCATTTGTTTTATCTATAGCTAAGACCTGAGGGGTAAAAACATATAAATGAATCACATTTCTCCTTGTTGCTGACACCTTTAGGCAAAATGTTTAGCTTACTCTTTCGTAAATAAAAGTTTAGGTATGTGGTATAACTAACTAATGAAGAAAGAGACTTTGGGTTCCAGTTGTATCACTGATACAAGAAACCTCAGTGCAAGTCACTTCACTTCTCAAGGAAAAGGTTTGACTAACATGTAGCCTTTAAAATTGACAATACAAATGTAAAAATTCAGTGCTACTATGCTGACAATTTATTTCTGACTTACACAAAAGCTATCGATTCTATTCTTTTTGACAGTGTATATTGTCTAAGTTTTGGTATTCATGTCATAAATGTCTTGAGTGATCACATTCCATTTTGAGTCATACTAAACCCTCAGCTTGTTTCGAAATTTTTTATTTTTTCTATTTTTACTTTCAACAAGAGCTATAAGGCTCTTATCCTAATATTCGTATACTGAAAAATGGTACTCTTATTCTGAAGAATGATGCTGAACTTAAAAAAATGATCATTTAAAAATTACTAAAAGGATATTGAGTTTTTAATAATTTACAGAATTAAAGGACATTTAACCTGTGAGTAACATTTTCAAACAAAAAAAAAATGATATGTAACCAAATTTACATTACCTCTCGAAATGGAATGATTACATTACATAGATTGCCATCCTGGCTAGTAAAGCAGATATAGTTTTCTGAAATGCACATTTTGCCATGAGCATTGAAGCGGCTGAATGGTACCCATAAGGAACATTCATGTACTTCTTTCAAAGTTTCTTCTTTGGGCAGCCTAAAAAATGCATTAAACTGCTCACTGTGGGCTCGATCTTCCAGACCTCTGTATAAAAGAAAAAGAATGGGGTGGCTTAAATAATGCCTTCTAAAGTGTATACATGCCTATGTTGATTAATCTAAATGCACTGTAAAGCAGAAAGATTAAACACTACATGCTATGTTCTTCCACAAATTATGAAATGGAAGGAACATACTGATTCCTCACAAATTCATTTTGTTTGTTCTCTTTTCCAATTTTGTTTTAATAGTGGGTTACAATGCACAAAAGCGAGAGATGATGTAGGTCTGTTAAGGGGTGATTTGCTGGAAGATTATATTATTATATAGTCATAATATGTGAATATGGCTAAAACCAATCTTGGCAGGCAATAATTATATATCTGGTTATCAGAAAATCAAGAAAGTTAACCAGTTCGAACAAAATAAAATAATGAAAATTTATGGTATCACAATTGTATAGGAATAATAGTGCAGAAAATCATATTAAAACTAAGTGAAGCAAAATTTAAATATTAAAAAAATCCAAAGTAGAGGCAAGATAAAATAACATTGCTTGCATGAGCACAGGATAGGTGTCAATAAACACAGATACCCTGTTAAGTGACACATAAATATATAAATAAAAAAAACAAATGCTTAGAATAGTACGATTTTTCTAGAGGCACCACACACTTGAGCTAAGCAGCAATGCCATCTGAGGTAGTAAGTAAATTATGCATGTTTGATCTCAAAGCCAACCAAGTTAGAACTAAATTCATCTTTCAGTATATACTACTTATGAGGCACATCATGTCTTTCAAAATAATTCTGATAAATATGAACAAAAAAACACATTAATTTCTATCCCACTTAAATTGTAATGTGGTGGGTTATTTCACTTCACTATTATTTAAAGGCTGGATTCTATATCAATGAAAAGATGTCCATGATACGTTATTTTAAGTGGGAAAAAAAGCAAATTGTAGAAGATGTGATGTTTAGTCTAATTTATGTTTTTTGCAATTATTTTTTAATTCATGCATTAAAAAGCCTAGAAGGATACACACTGAATTTAACTATTGTTATTATGTTTTTATATTGTTTAAGTTATAGAAATAACACATATTTGTAAAAACAATAAGTTGAAGCAATAAAGAGATTTCATTTTAGGAAAAAGTTATCTGGAGACTAAGTCTAAATAAGCCTTTGTTCTTTTTAACTTACTAGAAAAAAGGATTTAGAAATATATGATTTTCAATAAACTTTCTTAAAAATACACAGACAAAAATTGATTTCCTATATCTAATTTAAATATGGACTTGGTAATGAATAATTCATTGCTAGATGGCCTTTTAAGGGAGGATATTTTAAAAGAAATAAAATGGCTAAAAGATTTGTTTATGGTTCTGATTAAGAAACAAACTACGCAAAGAAAAACCAAAACAATAACTCATAGAGATCTGTGCACCCCAATATTCATGGCAGCACAATTTACAATAGCTAAGATATGGAAGCAATCTAAATGCCCATCAGCAGACAATTGGATAAAGAAGTTATGATTCATATATACAATGAAATATTATTCAGCCATTAAAAAAATGAAATCCTACCATTTGCAACGACATGGATGGACCTAAAGGTTATTATGCTGAGTGAAATAAGTCAGACAGAGAAAGATAAATACCATATGATTTCACTTACATGTGAAGCCTAAGGAACAAAAAGAACAAATTAATCAAAAACAGACTCACAAATATAGAGGATAATCTGGTGATAGCCAAAGGGGAGGGGCAATGCGGGGCTGGGAGAATGGAGTGAAGGATTAAAGAAATACAAATGAGCAGTTGATAGATGGTCATGGAGATGGGGAATAAAGCATAGGGAATGCAGTCAGCATTAATGTATTGGCTAGGTGGAGAGCCAGAGGAAAGAAAGAGCAATAAACTATATAGATGTCTAACCAATGTACTGTATACTTGAAACTAATAAAAAAAACTACAAAAACAAATGCCCAATTATAACATAAACAAGATAGAGTTCTATTTATAAATCTTGCACACTGAGACCTAATATTGGCAATAAGGTGTAAAAAATGCACCTTGTTGATCTATTTTCCAGAAAAGCAGCAGGCTTACAAAGGAATCCTTATGGATATAGAGTTTGAGAATGGTTTAAGAATAGGCAAGAGGAATGATTGTACCTAGTTAGGACTATATAGTAATCACACAACCTTCCAGGTCACTTGTTCTGGTCTATACATAGGATTGTGACTTAGGTTCCTCTTACACTTTCCCATATAGTCTCTACCTTCATCCTCTTTGTCAGAAGCTGCTTCCACTAGCTATTTCTGGATCCTATCCTCTCTTCCTCCTTCCCTTTGGCATGCTCATTTCAGTCAACTGTTTTGCGTGTTGAGCAGAATAAAAGGGAGCTCACTAGTCAGTTTCAGCAAATCAAGTATAGTGGCAAATAGCTATCAGACAAATACTTCTGATGCAGGCACTAATAATGACTAACATTTATCTACGGCTTTATATTTTACAATGTGCTTTCACACATTATATTGCTCATTCCTTACAAGTGCTCACTAAGGTAGAAATGGCAGATGAGAAAACAGAGGTCCTGAGAGATTATGACTTCTCCAAAGGTTGTTCTACTCTCATTCTAAAGTCCATGGCTCCACTGACTCCATTGACTTACCTCTTAAAAACAATAACAACAACAAAAACGATGCTCTTTATAAATTATGTTTGAAAATAATACATTTAACTATTTCAGACCCGAAACTATCTTGACTACTCAGAGAAATTTATAGTTAGAGTAACCAGGCACACATAAATCTCTACGTTTCCAAAAGCACTCTAGGGCAAACCCTACAGGGATCTCAGGAAATAGTTTTCAAACCTAACTTCTACTGATTCTTAGAATTAAATTTCATGGAGAGGATACTACTTTTGAAATGCATATGAATAAACTAAAACACATACATTAATAAAAAACTCTAAAGAAAAATTATAATATAGAACAGTTATAATTATAATATAAGAAAAATTATAATATAAGAAATTATAATTAAAATTAAAATTATAATATAAGAAAAATTATAAAGAAAAATTATAATATAGAACTTTTAATGCTAATCAATACTACCGTTCCTTGGTCAAATAATTCTTTAAAAGGTGAATATTAACTAAGCTTTGAATACCTTTTGGTGATTTGTAGAGGATCATCAAGGACTGGGTCATCATCAAATGTTTCCTTGTCAAAAAGTCTCTTTATAGCATAGTTTGCCAGCTGTTCCATAAGAAGGTATGTTTGGTCAATATGCAAAAACATTGAAAAGTAGTGACTCTCCCCTTGGGAACACACATGAATACTCTCTGTCAGTATGACATTTGAAATCTTTTCAAGTTTTGAGATTGCATCCCAGGAGATAATGAGTTTTACTGCAAATAAGAGTTACAAGCAGATATGGTTACATTTGTTAATATTGATTAACGTTTATCAATCAGGTCTTTCAAAACAATAACTACTTGAAAAACTCTATGAACAACTAAAATACTTCAGTTCAAATATTTTGAATTATAATTTTGAATCATAATCTTGAACATACAATAATTGTAATTCTAGGAATAGATATAAAAATGTAAAAAAATTCTGATTTGATAGTTATATCTGTTACTTAACATAATTACATAATCACTGATGTAAAAGCTATATGTGTGCTATGAACAGTACTGTTTGATTCTTCTTTGTAGCTGTGGGATATTAAGTACTATGGCTACTATATTTCTATTATGTTTAAAACAAGGATTAAAATATGGATTAAAGAAGGTAGATAGTTTAGAACAAGGGGAAATGGAATTATACTTTACACATTGCCATCATCATTTAATAGTCTTTGCCTCCCACAATATGCTAGGCATTCTAACATACTTCTAATGGTGCCTATGTTAAGCAACCAGCCTTGAAAGGATTATTTCTCCAGATGAAGTAAAATTTTAATGTACAATTTAATTACCCTTAATATCAATCCTATTACTAACACCACCACAGAGTTGATAGGTCAGCCGGCAAGTTCAAAGTCATAAGCAATAGAAACGACTTACTTTCTGATCCTAACAAAAAAGAATAGAAGCTCAGAAAGTTGGTGCTAAGATAGAGCCAACCCTGACAAGGAACCCGTCCTTTCCAATAACTGCATGAGTAATAGGTCACTAACTTCTCCTGCTCTGGTAAACCAAAACATTTTTCAAATTTCAAAAGGGCTTCACGAAATTTCTCAGGATCATCTTCTTTTGCAAAAGAATGTTTTCCTTCTTCAGCAATTAATCCCTAAGGGAGACAAAATATTTTCTGAAAATTAATCATTACCAACAAAAAAATATTTCACATATCTAAACAGTTAATTCAATACAACTGTGTATATCTACACAGGTACATGTATCGTAGTTATATATGTGTGCATATTATGCACTTAGGGCAGAGGTAAGCATATTTTCTTTAATTTTGTCATTAGGCTTTTTCTAATGCCTCACAAAGAGCTACCATAAACACACATGCTAAATACTGTTTTGATTGAGTTAAGGGTTACTCAAACTCCAAACTCAAGAGATTAAAATGAAGATATCCCTAAGAAATTCACAAGGGCACCAAAGACTAACCACTGACTTTACAATTTTCTTTAGCACTGACTCTGACATTCATATGTATGCTTCGGTCAATCCTAAAAGGTGCCAATGAAACAATGACCTTTCATGTAGCCTTTGATCCTCAAATAAGGGAGAAAAATTTTGGTACTCCACCTACAAATTATATCCAGGCCACTTACTCTTATTTTTCCTTGTACAAAATTAGTAATATCTTCATTTGAATCAAACACAGGTAAGGTCTTCATGATATTTTGTTCCAACCAATCCCAATGTTTCATTATTTCTTCTCTGTTGGCTCCTGATTAATAATGAAAGAGAATAAAAGACTCAAGAAAAATTCCACAATAAAACTGCTTATTTTAAAAGGAAATACAATTATATATGCTCCATTATTTCAAAAATGATGACCATAAAAAATAAAGGTATTATATTTATACTCTACTTCATCCCTATTTGTGGGCATGAACACTATTTTTCATTATAAATAAGAAGAATATAATATTTAATAAAATGAGAGAAAAGTAAATACAATTCATGAGAAATACAAAATTCTGAAAACAAGATGCCAGTACCTGGTGCTTACAATAACCAGTACCTTTTAAGAAAATATATGGAGTACCAGAACATAAATACACATAATTTAATCCCTGGTCTTCAAATAACAGTACAGTGGGACTAAAAATAATCTGTGTGACTGAAAACAGCATGCCTGTGACAATCCTATGCACAGTGTATAAACGTGGATATCAACTGTGGACATTCACTCTACTTATGTCAGAAGGTATGAAGCCTTTGCTCAGAGTCACCCTTAAATTAAAAGGCCTAGTCACTTAAAAGAAATTTCACAAAAGAGGTTAAAAACCCTGTAGCAAGGTTAAATCCATGTTACCTGTTGAATCAGGATTAGGCGGTTTACTGAGGATCAGATTAAATAAATTAGCTCTAGGTTGCTTTGGCTTGAACATTTCAGTATCTATCAATCTCCCCATATAATTCACATACCTTTAAGATCTCCCCAGAAATGGGAATTACACAAATCTTGATCAAAAGAAATATCTTGACTTCTTAGTATGTTTTATGACATATGGAGAGTGACACATCAAAACATTTACTGTAACTGCAAACTTGCCTATTTCCTACAAATTCAGTTAGAATCATATTCATGTTATTAAAGTCACCATACCAAGTATAAGAACTTTCTTTAATAAACCACAAATGAAAGCCATGAGAGAGGACACAGAGATTGGGTTTAGTGTTGGCAGATCACGGGGTGCCCATGGCAGAGTGCAGCTGGGGAGTGGCGCACTGCTGGTGGGGCTCTGCCTACCTCCCTGGCCTGGCTCTCTACACCACGGGTACCCTGAAAGCCCAGCCTGGGAATGCAGCATCAGCAGCCATGGTCGCCTGGAACACCGGCAGGAACACTATCACAGTGGCGGGCTTTCCAATGGAGACCACAGCCTCTGGGTGTCTGGGACGAAGCCTGGCCCAGCCTTGCCAGGGGACAGCAGGGCACAGCGCTTGCTCTGACACCCAGCCAGGATGCCTGCTCTCACCGCTGGGAGAGCAAACCGGATGGCCTGTGCTCCCACATCCCAACATCATCATCAAGGCTGGCACAAAACAGAAAAGAGAACGGAAAAAAAAACAAAAAAACAAAACAAACAAACAAAAAAAACAGTCTCATTCAGTAGCATGCCAACAGAGATCAGCAGCATAAGCAATTGTATCAATTCAATGGACGAGGGTTCAGAACTCAAAAATGTTTGCTCCAACCCTAGAATTTACCATAGGTACTTTTTAAAATAAATTAATTGATTTTTATGGTGACGTTGGTTAACGAAATCCAATAAGTTTCAGCTGTACACTTTAACAGTAAGGAATATATGTATATTTACACGGTGTGTTCACCTCCCATACCATAGATGTTTTTTACCGGATGACGACATGCAGGACCTGAGGTGGGAACCATCTAGGGAGGATTCTGAGAAAACCAAGATTGATATTAAATCCATCAAGGAATTGAGAACAGGAAAAAATACATATTCCGTGGCAATGGCATTTCCAACCAGATATCTGAAGATTGTGAGTTTTAGGTCATATATGGAATTATTAGTCACTTGATTTGGTTGCCAAATCTGCAGATGTTGGGAACATCTGGGTCACGAGACTGTGATACCTAATTTTTTTATGGAAAGCATACACTTGATATGTTAGAAAGTAGCCAAGACAATATGAGGACTTCTTGGGTTTCACAAATGTTTAGTGAAATTGATAGGTACATAACCTTGGACACGTAACTCCATGTAATGCAATGCACTGCATCAGAAACCTCAATCCTGGTTTAAAAACAAGTAAAATTAAATTTAAGTTCAAAGAATTGCACAAATCCAAGGACAAAGCTGATATTGAAGTCACAAAGAATCTGTTGAGGTTTTTTTAAGAGCTTTGTACTACACCTGAAATCTATTTCCTTTTAGTTCAGTTTTCAAGCAATAAAGAATTCCTTGATACCAAGGACCTTATAATGTTTCTTGAGGCAGAGCAGGATGTGGCACATGTAAATGAGGAAATAAGCCTTGAAATGATTCACAAATATGAGCCATCCAAAGAGGGCCTGGAAAAGAGCTGGCTCTCTACAGATGGGTTCACTAATTACCTATGTCACCTGACTGTTATGTATCAGATCTGGAATATAAGGTCTGTCATGATATAAAGCAAACTTCGTCTCATTAACTTTATAAACTCATTTCATAACATGTATTTAATAGAGGATCAGTTCCAAGGACCCGCTGATATCATAAGATACATTCTTTTTTTTTTTAACACTCGAGTTCTTAAAATAGGTTGCTGGAGTGTTGAATCAGATGTATAGAATGGACCAGACAATGAACATGTCATTTACATGGGCCACACCATGACCTCTCAGATAGTTTCCACAATGTCATTGATATTACTAACAAATATGCATTCTTTGCTTCTGAGTTTCCACTTATCTTGTGTTTAGAAAACTGAGGTTCTATTAAACAACAGAAGATAATGGTTCAACACATGAAGAAAATTTTAGGAGATAATCTCTATACAACATCACCCAATGCTGAAGAATCTTACCTCCCATCCCCAGATGTCATAAAAGGGAAGATACAAATTAAAGCAAACAAGCTGTCCTCAAATTGCTCTGGAGTAGAAGGAGATGCTACTGATCAAGATGAAGGGGCAGAAATTTCTCAGAAGATGGGAAAAGAGAACATGGAGCAACCCAACAATGTACCTGTGACACAATTTCAGCTCTACAAAGAACTGTCTGAACTGGTAAGCATCTGTAAGTCAATTAAGTTCAAAGAATTTCAGATGTCCTTTCAGGTTAAGAAATACAGAGGAATTGCTGGAAAAACATGGCAACTGTGAGACTTCCTCAGATCTCTCCCCTTGAAACAACAATAAGCTAAATGTCTAAAACTCAACAAAAAACACCCAAAGTGCACACCAGCACATCTGAACGTGGGGTCTGTGCATAAGAGCTACCACAGGTTGGAACCTCGGGTTTTGGGCAGTGGACTGGGAGAAACAACCCAGAGGGCCCATCCCTCTATACCCTCCAAGACCAATCACCGTGGAGCCAAACTGTCCTACGATAGATGATTGGCTAAAGAAGCTGTGGTACTTATATACAATGGAATATTACTCAGCCATAAGAAGAGATGAAATACTGCCATTTGCGACAACGTAGACAGACCTCTAGATAATCATGCTAAACAAAATAAGCCAGACAGAAAAAGTTGAACATCACATGATATCACTTATACATGGGATATAAACCTAAAAGCAACAAATGAACAGGACAAATAGAGATTCAGGGACATGGACAATGGACTAGTGGTTACCAGAGGGTAAGAGGTGGGGGAGGAGGGAAGTGGTAGACAAAGTACAGGGGGTCAAATATAGGGGCGGAAAGGGAGTGTGAAGTGGGTAAAGGGGATCAAATATATGGTAGCTGAAGGTAACTGGACTCTGGGTGGCAAACACACAATAGAATATAGATATATCAAATGATAATCTACACCTGAAAATTATATAATTGTATTAACCATTTATACCCCAATAAACAACTAAAAATTAAAAAAGAAAAAGGGAAACAATTATATATATATATAGTACTGGGAAGCCTGTTCATTTAATGAAGTGCTTCCCAACAAATATGCCAGTGCAAATCCAGGGGACTTTGTAAATTACAACAAATGTTTCTTGCTAGGGTTTTCCCTAGCTCAATAATGACCAACTCTAGTAAAATGAACTCTCAAGATTTTTGGGAATGTGGCTGTGGGATCATAGATCATAGCAATAAACTTTCACATGCCAGGCCTGATGATGGTTTAGGTAGAATGGAAACTATGGCTATGTCCCTCAGCTAGTTACCATGAGGGAAGAAGACTCCTTCAGTGCCAGTACAGACTCTGTCCCAGGAATCTCACCTCAGCTTCTTCACATTAAAATCATCAGTCGGAAGAACTTTCCTAAACTCAAAGGATTAAGTGCCAAAGGTGACGTGGTGGATCCTTATGTCTATGTGGAAATTTATGGAATCCCTGATGACTTTGCAGAACAAAGGACAAAAACCATAAACCAGAATGGAGATGCTCTCATTTTTTTATGAAAGCTTTGAATTTCAAATCAACCTACCAGAACTGCATGGCCATGGGGCCCTTTATAGTACTAGATGATGGCTACATTGGGCATGAATATGTTGGTCACTACACCATTCCCTTTGAATACAGACAGGCTACCATCTTGTCACCCTGCAGTCATTGACTGGAGAGGCCCTAGCACATGCCTCTTTGTCTATGTGGCTATTACTAACCAAAGAGGAGAAGGGAAACCTCATAGGAGGCCTTTCTGTGAGAAAAGGGAAGAAATCCAGAGAATATGCATCTTTGAGAACATTGTGGATTAAAACTATAGATGAGGTGTTCAAGAACACCTCATATGGAATGCCACAGATCTGAGAGAGAACATGTAGAATGCCGTGGTATCATTCAAGGAGCTCTGTGGCCTCTCCTCTGTGGCCAGTCTCATGCAGTGCATGTTGGTGATGTCCACCTCCACACCTATTAGGCTTTCCGGGGCCTGATAACACACCCCTGGTGGTCCTGAATCTTAGCGAGCAGTATCCTATGATGGAGTTGCAGGGAATTATGCCCGACGTTCTAAAGAAGACTGTAACAACTTATGACATGATGATCCAAATCTTCAAGGCCTTAGTTTAAAATGCAGATGCTATGCATGAAAAGACTATATTGTCAGAAGGCAGCCATGGGATTCCATGAACACTTGCACAGCACAGACACTAAGGAAGGTGTGAAGGGATGAACACTACAAAAAGCAGTGGAGAGAACTTTATCTGGAATATTATCATCTTAAAGGGACAAACAGATCTTCTGAAATATGCCAAGAATGAAGACTTTGGAAAATCTGAAACAAATCCATTATGCTACCGTTTCATGTGGATTAAATAAACCAGGCACAGAAAATGCCAACGTTCAGAAATCATGTCGGAGCCTGGAAGTCATACCTGAAAAAGCAAATGATGAAAAACTGGAGAATGAGGAAATTACTAAAAAACATTATGGAGTTTATAACTCTAAGACTAATTGTAGTCAAATGGAACATTTGCTTTGCACTCACTAATGAAAATAATATTTAGAATTTTAAAGCACAACTGCAACAGCCAATTACAGTCTATTAAAACTGTGAATGTATGTAGCAATCTGGCGTATGAAGGCAACTAAACTCTTTAAGAAAAAGTTATATTCCTGGCCAAAGTATGCTTTATTTGGATACAAAGACATCATAACTCAGTTCCGGTGTGAACAACAGACTATTTTATTCACTCTAGTTCCACTGAGGAAAAAAATGCTTTCCTAACTGCAAACAAATGCTTAAGATGGAAATAGATCGTATTGGCAAATTAGTATTTACTGGAGAAAAATCTAGTCTACACATTTTATATATATGTGATTGCCAGAATCTCTGGGTTATAGATGATTTTGGTGGCATGCCTGCTGAGCCATAATTACTAAGGAGAAGGTAAGTGGACATTTTCCCTGAATCTCCAGGGACCTTGGAGAGCCATTAAGTATAAAGAGAACGTGCAATTGGACTGAAGTGCCTGGCTAAAGACACATGCAGTGTATATATATGATGTAAAAGCAACCAATCTGGAAGCAACAAATTGTAAATAGTTTTTCATTGTATAAAGTAGTGTTCACATTTCAAATGTTTTATGATATTTGTAAACATTTTTAAAAGCCAAGGGAAAATTTTAAGGCTTTTATTTTAGTCCTTTACGTATAAGGAAGCTTCACTAATAGGTAACTATTATATTTCTACATCAGGTCAATTTGGGCGAATAAGTTATATAATCATTCTTTTAAAAAACGTAGAAGGGACATTTTTCTCCTAAATTTCTACCAACTGGATTTAAAGTTGAGGTTATAGATGTCTCATGATGTCAGCAGGTGTAATGTCTTCTTTTTGTTTAAATGACATTCAATTTAAGAGAGGTAGATGAAAACACTCACCAGCAACACTGAAGGAAATTTAGAGGGAGATGCAAAAAACAAGCCACACGTCTTTAAAAATTAATTGTATGCTATAGCTGTATGTTCACAGATATGAATTATACGAAAGTCATTTCATTTTTTAAAAAGTATATCTACTTGAGAAGAGAGGGAAGACAAGAAGAAAAGGAGAAAAAGGCCGTCTTTCAACATTAAAAGGTCAAAAATCTGGGATTCTAATCTAGGCCAGCATTATAACGGCATCATAAAAAAGTAAACTGTGATTTTTTTAAATTTTGAGTTGCTTTATTAGGAAGAATTATCCTAATTCCTTTTCTATCCACAATATAAATATGTGGAAGGATCTGAACTGCCCTAGCAGGAATGAATATGTAGCATTACCTGAAGGCATTCCTTCAGATTACAAGTATTTCAAGGATATGGTACCTTTTGTGAGAAAGTAGGTATGTAACCAAAAAAATATTCAATTTTTCAGGCTCATACTTTCTTAGGGGATGACTTTTAAGTTTTGGGCTTGAATCTTCTCATTTGGGTTACTAGAGATGAAACAAATATTTCATAGGCAAGTTCTCATTGTCCCTACAGTTGGGTGAAGTTGGAGAAAAGAGTCACAGAGCAGTAGCATTGACCAAAATTGCTCAGAATCGACACTGCTGGAACACATGTTTCAGGTTCCTCACATGAATCATATTTTTAAAAACTGACTAGTACACTTATTTGTTTGAATTACATGTTTTAAAAATCATACTCACCACATGCAATTGACAGGTAAACTTGAGAATCTGGTGTCTGGTGTAGAATGCGAAATGGAGCTACTTTAGCAGTTGAGTCTAAGACTGAGTCAAGAGTCCCAACCAGAAGCCCTGTTGTAACAAAGAGATTGTTGAAAGAAGGATTTTATAAGAGATGATATTAATAGTACTTCATATGACAAAAAAACAATGGATTTACTTTTTAAAATTTCTAGCCCAAAGTTTCCTTATGGAGATTTTTCTTAAAGAAAAAATATATTCTGGATGAAAATATTACAGTGTTCTGATATGAGCAGTATTTGAGAAAATGATCTTTCAATAAAATAATAAGTCAGTTTTAATTGTCCAAATCTCACGATATAGTTGTAGCACTTACATACCTCCTATACAAGGTTGTGTACGTAGCAGATAAGAATGTAGATTCTGGTACCAGAGCCTATCTGGACTTGAATCCTGGCTCTGTCGCATATGTCAACTTGAACCAGCTATACCTAACCTTTTCTTCAACCTCATTTGCAAAATAAGGGGGTTAAAATAAAACCTACTACAAAGTGTTGTTGTAAAAAAATGAATTACATATAAAACACTTAGAACGATACTTGGCACATAGTAAAACACTCAATGTTAGCTAATATTATTATACAGAAAAAAAACCCTTAGATATTGAAGCAAAACAAAACCATGATTAATTAAAATAATTAGGTAAAGGGATATTCTTTTTAACAATTTGTAATTTGAAACTAAGGCTTTTGATCAATTAGTTTCAATTTAATGATCTGATTATATTTCCTAATTTTTCCTAGAACAAAGTTTACTGTTTTCTTAAACAATCAACTAATTTCTCCCTTAAGGTCTTTGCTAATTCTCTTTTCACCTAGAAATGCTAACACATATCTTCTAGCCCAGTCTAGCTAATCCAAATTCTACATTTTCTTCAAGACCCACTTCCTCAAGAAATCTTTACTGGCGACCCCAGGCAATAATGCCTTCCCTTTTCTCTGATTACTTGTAGGACTTAAAGTGTACATGACACAACCTATCATATAGATTATTAGGCTAATTATTATAACTATTTGCTAAGTACTTCAGGTATATTAATCTTGACTCCTTACATAGATTATAAATTCTCTGAGAATAACCACCCCATCTTCTACCACTGGGTCTGTATCCTTAACTTTCAACATACTGCTGAGTGCAACAGGAGCAAAATTCGTTGATATCAACTCTATCAATGGGATGGCTGAGCTATATAAATCTACCTTCCTTTTCTGGGAACTTTAACTGGTTGACTGTTGGTTTTGCTTTATGAGGCATTTCTCTATAATTTAGCATTCAGATTTTTGAGGAAAAATTAAATCAATTATAAAGCAGGCTTTTGGCTATTTTCCTACCTTTATCCACTTAAAAGGAGTTAAGATTGCAAGTAAGCTTTGAACGAGAATATAGGTAGGTTGGCAGATCTGAGGTAGGGAGTTATTATAAGCATAGAGGGAGGTAAATTAGAAGAGTAGGAGATAGAACAGAGATAAAGAGATATTTGGCTCAGCTAAAAGAACAGGGTGGGAGAGTGGATGTAGGAACTGGTAAAAAGTAAAAATAGGAGTCACAAAAGCAGCATAATATCAATTAGCTACCTGACAGAGGGTTTTGATAATGGGGGTAAAGTATATAAAAAAAAAAAAGATTTTGGCAATAGCAACATGTATAGATTATAAAGAAGTTATCTGATATGAAAAAAGTTACTGTATGAATTAACTTTGTTTCAGAAATAGAAATAAGAAAATTCAGACGAATATTATGAAAGGGGAGGTACCAGGAAGAGAGAATGGGAATGAGGAAGCGAGACAAAGGAAGTGATTATATGAGAGGAGAGGCGAAGGGAATTACTGGAGGGTTTGGAGATAAAAGGAAAAATTATTCTATCACTTTCAAAGGAAAAATAATTCTTTCATTTTCAACGTGAAGAAGCCACTGCAAAGTTGGAGATTTGGCTAAGAGATCAAGGATTAAGAAAGAAAAGTAAGAGTTGGTCAAATATAAAGAAAGAAAAGTGGGGGCTAAACATACAGATAACCTCCTCAGAGTAATGTGACTGAAATTATTCAGGAAATGGAAAAAGGAGAATGTTGTCAGTTTGAAGAAAGTCAAAATACTCAAAGGAAAGATAAAAGAGTGGTAGTAAAAGACAACCAAAAGAGGTAACTTTCTTTAGGTTGAAAACGGAATCAACTGTATGACTGTCTGTGTACATAAATATACATATAATAACCTGACAAAATTATCAAAATAAAGGAATTATAACTTCAAATAAAATCACTTATCAAACTCAGCACTGTTCTAGCTGCTAGATTTGCCCTCCTAGAATTCAAATTCTAAAAAAAGTTTCCAAAATGTATTTTCAAATTTGCGAGAAAAATCATTTATTTCACCTTTACCACATTTTAAATTAAACTAGCTAAAATCCAATTTCCTTATTTATATGTAGTAGTAGAAGAACAGGAGAAAGAACACAGAGGTAAAGAAAAGTTTGACTCTGAAATATACCAGTGGGAGTGTGGACATGTGAGGAGGGAGAGAGGAAAGGAGAGGCCACAGAGAATCATTCTTGCGTAACGTAAAAATTAGTTCTCTGATAGAAAGTTTTGAGACTGGGGACAAAGTGCTCAAATCACCAGCCGGAAGGGTCATTTCTTTTTGTAGCAGAAGTGTTTGCAAGTTAAGTGCCTCACACTATGTAGACAGGAAACTGTTCCGTTTTTTAAGTGTATTAAATCAGGCAATTAGTATAAAACTATGCAACAAATAATTTCGAAGCCAATTCTAAAATACATTTCTAGTCACTTGGAGAACTCTTCCAGCTCATTAAGCTATCTATAATCATCAAATCTCTACAAGTCGTTCAAGAATTAATATGTGCCAATATCTGGGTTCTAAAAGTATAAGAAAACAAGCTGATAACCTTGAGTTGCTTTTCCATATACACAGGTTTATCACCTGACAGCCTGAGTATCCAAGTTCATGAATCAACCTACACATGGGAATTTCTATAGCTATAGTAAATTGGGAATAGAATAGACACTGTCTCTCAGCTACATGACAAAACATGAGATTTTAAAGTATAAAGAAATATCAAGAAATTCAAATCATCCTTTGAATGTCTATAATTGAGTAAAGTACCAATGTTCTAGACCCTGGTAAAGGTCTAGGGTTTCCGTAGCATCCTGCCAATACAAGGTAACACCAAAACTCTTAAGGAAATTCACCACCATAATTGATATGAAATGCTTTTTATTAAATGGGATAGCAAGATAACAAAAAAGCAAGGTTCTATGATTAAAAAAAAAAATAGGCAATTTGAAGGTAATGATTATTGTTCTTGAACCAAAATTCTTTTTGGCTGGATAGAGATATAGCACCACCGACTTTAGAGATGAAAAATATCCTAGCAGGTTTTAGAGCCCAACCTCTAGCATATTCATCCACACTATAGTATAGTATCCCTGAAAGAAAGTCTAGCTTTGTCCTTTATAACTCCAAAGTTTACTTCTCCCAAGGTGGCCTATTGCATTGGTGGACATTTCTATTAATTAGAAAGTTCCTTCTAAAATATGAAAAGATTTTTATATATATCCAAATGTTATAGTCAGGGCTGGCTTTATGGGCTTGTGACCTCTTTATAGGGTCTCATGCTCAGAACAGCCCTGTACTTGATTAAATGCTCTGCTGTCATGGTCTTGAAATTCTTAATTTTTAAACAAAGAGCTTGCTTGTTAATTTTGCACTGGAACCCACAAATAAGGTAAACAATTCTGGTTACAGTGGTTATCTCTGGGCAATGGAATAATAGGTAATCATAATTTTCTTTTTTATACTTACACATATTTTCTGAAATTTTTACAATAAATACTTTTTAACCTTTAAGATAGAAAAATAAAGCTATTTCTTACCCACTCAAAAAAAAGAAGGTTTTTCTTAGAATAAAATGCTATGTCTTTGCAATTTGTAGGCCATACAAAACATAATATACTCTATTCAACATGATAGATCTTCAAATATTATTATAGCTATCTTGTTTCCCCTTGCTTATTCTTCTCTTAGCTTAAAATATGCCTAGTTCTTTCAAATGTTTGTTGAAATTGTCTGGGCCTCTTATTATTTCTTCTACCATTCATTCTCTTAACATATCTATTTGTCAAAGTCTCATAAAATATGTTATTCAAACTTGAATACCAGGTATGGTCTGAACAAGTGCAGGTCTTTTATATTGTGGCCCTCATGGTTCTATTAATGCAGTCTAAAATCATACTAGCTTTTTAAGCTACTACATATTACCATACTAAGCTTGTGGTCAACTAACCTACTTTGATCTTTTTAACAAATATAAGCACCAACCTCAGTATTCTGTCCTACACAGCTGATTTTTTAAAAAACCTAAAAGCAGTGTACATTTACCCATGTTAAATTTGATCTCATTGATTTCAACTGAGCATTCTAACTTGTCCAGACCTTTCTGAATCTTGATCTTATCTTCTACGATAGTGATTATCAACCCAAACTGAAAATTTGAATCATTTGGAGTTTTTGCAACTACTCAAGCTCAAGTTTTCAAACTACTAAAGCCGTGATTGTAATTTAATTCATCTGGAGTCGGGCCTGGGTATCCTATTTTTCCCTTAACTTTGTATTATAAAATTTTTCAAACATATAAAAGAATAGAATATATTGAAAATTCTATATGCCCATCACCTAACTTCAATAATTATCAACATTTTGTCAGTCTTCTGTCATTTACCCCTCCTAGAATACTTCAAAGTAAATTCCAGATATCATCATTTTACCCATAAGTACTCTAGTATCATTTAGTTTGTTTTAGAAGGTTCTCAGTTGAATCTAATATGTAGCTAGTGTTCAGAAAACTGATCTATGGTATTAATTGTCCCTTTCAATTTTCAGACTCTTGCAAATTTGGTAAACATTTCTTTCTTTTTTTTTTTTTTTTTGTATTAGGTCAATGATAATGATATTCAAGCAGGACCAAGGCCTGAGTGTTGTTGGAGGAGATAATAGTACACTTTAGTTTGACAAGTGGCTCTTTCTGTTTGTAAACTAGATTGAGGGCACTGTGTAAGGCAACACTGCTTTAGCTGCAGAAGAGTCATTTAAATGAACATCCTAATTATAAAGAGGATTTATTTCCATTCTAAGTTAAATGTTTGATTATAAATTCCGGCCATAGAAATGATTGATGGAACTTTATAATGGATTCTGTATCTTGTCATACATTGCCATGTTTACAAAGTCAAACAAGTACACCTTTTTTAGTGGATTTTTTATAATCTCAACTTCATTAAATGTTAATTAACAAACTAATTAGTAAACTGCCAACACACTTAGTAGGAAATACATTCAAATTGGTGAAAGTAGTGTTCTCGGTAGAGGTTATGAGTTTTTCAGAATCTATTGCTTTTGCTATCAGATTTAAGTCCTTAAAACAGGACTGTGAATGCTTATTTTTGAATATTCAAATAGCCACATTTGGCAAAGCTGCCAACTTTATACCAAGAGCTTTGGAAAACAGTTAATAATAATTCTTTTGTTCTGTTTCTCTCTCCTTGCATTCTTTTAAGACATTTACTTGAAAACTGGAAATACATAAGCACTCACTTCCTTCTCTAATTAAAATATTTGCTCACTAAAGGATTAAAAAAATCGTTTTAGGGAAGTAACTGATGTCACAAATAGCAGATTACAATGGCATGTGGAGGAAAAAAAAATACATGACTTATCAGTCAAACCCAACTACATTTCTAAAGATTAAAACATAGGGAACTATG
Source organism: Pteropus medius (assembly GCF_902729225.1). NCBI lineage: Eukaryota > Metazoa > Chordata > Mammalia > Chiroptera > Pteropodidae > Pteropus > Pteropus medius. The sequence continues at coordinate 577,667 of NW_024347867.1, forward strand.
AGAATTATTACCATCTCTACTTACAGCACCTTCTTACACTTTAAGACTTATGCATCAGAATACAAAAGGAGTAGCTCACAGAAAATTAAAGAAAATACAACATCTGAATTCTTACGTACGAAGCAACAAGCAAGTGTGGCAGCAAATGAATAAATTCATACACAGTACGGTACTTTAAAAACATTTAGAAGAACTACAGCTACCCATTATTTTGGTTAGTTTAAAACAAGAAGACAACTAATATAATGATAAAAAAATATATAATTATCCCTTGTTTTAAAACTTCACTTCTTTATACTGGAGTGAGGGAGGAAAAAAAGAGACCACCTAAGCTAGAACTAAAAGAACAGTGGAGACAAAAAATAACAAAGGTTTAATTCTCAGGTCCCTTTAATTCTCTCTCAGGTTATCATCTTCCATAGATGAGGTCATTGCTCTTCAATCTTTTCTAGTTGCTAAGGGCACTATCTCCTGAGTCTTATATTTTCAACCACAAGTAAATGAATCTGGAATACCTGTTAAGTCTCCAACAAATGCCATTTTCTTTTTTGCTTTTACACTATCGTATTATTTCTCCCACATAAAATGTCCTCTCCACCCCATCCCAGATACTGTTAGTGCTCATAGGTGGTTGACCTAATTAAAAAACAATCCAAACTGGCTTTTGGCAAATTTTGCCAGATGTCACACTGGAATTCTGCCAGCAGAATTCCACCTATTGTTATTAATCACTGCTTCTAGGAAATCTTTGTATCATTTAACAGGACATCTGATAAGCATACTTTAACACCAGAACTGGCCTTGGAAATTTGCTTTGGGGGTTTCAAATATCCCTTATTCATGACTATTTGGAAGTCACTGAAACCAGGCTGATATTATTATTGATGACTCCTGTAATTATATATTTGTTTGGCTGTTTATTATCTGTCTGTCCAACAAGATGATAAACTCTGTTAGTATGGGACTATCTCTGTTTTATTCACCACTGTATACCCAACATCCAGCACAGTAACCAGCTACAACACCCTTTCCCTGCTTCCCTTAACAGCAAAATACCTAGAAAGAATTATGTATATTCATTCTGACCCCAAATATCTGCTTGGCCCATATACTCTAACCTCTCTGATCTCTGCTAATAGGTTACCTTAAAGAGGCCTTCCCACTCAAAATGTATTAAAGACTTAAATATAAAACCCGAAAACATAAAACTTCTAGAAGAAAACATAGGCAGTAAACTCTCTGATATTACTAACAGGAATTTCTTTTCAGATATATCTCCTTGGGCAAGAGAAACAAAAGAAAAAAATAAACAAATGGGACTACATCAAACTAAAAAGTTTTTGTACAGCAAAGGAAACCATCAACAAAACAAAAAGATGACCAACTGTTTGGGAGAAGATATTCGCTAATGATACATCTGATAATGGGTTAATATCCAAAATATATAAAGAACTTATATAACTCAACATCGAAAAAACAAACAATCCAATTTAAAAAATGGGAAGAACTAAACAGATACTTCTCCAAAGAGAAAATACAGATGACCAATAGACGTATGAAAAGATGCTCAAGATGGTTAATCATCAGAGAAATGCAAATTAAAACCTCAATGAGATATCACCTCACACCTGTCAGAATGGTTATCATCAAAACTCAAAAAACAAGTGTTAGCAAGGATACAGAGAAAAGGGAACCCTCATACATTGTTGTTGGGACTGCAAATTGGTACAGCCACTATGGAAAACAGTCTGGAGGTTTCTCAAAAAATTAAAAATGGATCTAACTTTTGACCCAGACATCGCACTTCTGGGTATTTATCTAAAGAAAACCAGAACACTAATTCGTAAAGACCTATGCACCCCAATATTCATGGCAGCACAATTTACAATAGCCAAATATGGAAGAAACCTAAATACCCATCAACAGATTATTAGATAAAGAAGTTATGGTTCATATATACAATGGAATATTATTCAACCATTAAAAAAAATGAAATCCTACCATTTGCAATGACATGGATAGACCTAGAGGTTATTATGCTGAGTGAAATAAGTCAGACAGAGAAAGATAAATACCATATGATTTCACTTATATATGGAATCTAAGGAATGAAAAGGATAAACTAATCAAAAACAGACTTACAAATATAGTAGACAATTTGGTGACGAACAGAAGGGAGGGGGCTTGGGGAGCTGGGAGAATGGGGTAAAGGGTTCAAGAAGTACAAATTAGTACTTGATAGTTGGGCACGAGGATGGGGAGCATGGCAGAGGGAATGCAGTTAGCATTAATACAATGGCTAGGTGGAGGCCAGGGGAGGGAACAATTAGGGGGATCGTTTTATGAATTATATAGATGTCTAACCAATGTACTGTATACTTGAAACTAATTTAAATAAATTAAAAAAAAAGGAATAGAAGTCATTATGCTTCTCCTAATGTGAACATTCAAAAAAATAAAGGTCTTCCCAGATCAAATTTATCTAAAATACCAACCTCCTCCCCTCTCTAACATTATACCTTCCTTTATTTTTCTTCATGTCACCACCAGCCATATATTATTTGTTTATTTGTCTCTCTCAACTAAAATATTAGCCCCACAAGAACAGGGATATTATTTTGCTCAGGTATTATCTCCAGCACCAAAAACAGTGCTTGGTTTTTATCTGTTGAATGAATATATTTTGTACCATCACATTTCCTTTTGTGCTCATACAGCAGCAGCAAAAGGTGAAAAATGGGAAATTTTCTAACATAAAGGTAATATAAAATCCATGTCATAGCTGTATGACAACATGGAAAACATTATAGTGCCCTTCATTATTAATTTTTAGCCCACATTACATTGATAGTCCTTCTACAACTCTCTAACAGAAGCATGGACTTTCACCAGCTGAATCGTTCATTATTTCTTCTTCAAGTGTTATGTTTTGAAAAATGTAAGATAACTAAAGTTGTATGTACTTTTCAATACCTCTCAGTAAGATGACAAGTGATACTTATGTCATGTAGAAGCTTTGTTTGAGAACTTCTAGATTTGGGGCAATCACAGATCAAAAAGAAATACTGCCATAATATTTTATTCTAATTCTTGTACATTACTCTATTATAAACCAAAAATACACAATCACTATCATATTAAAATTCCTGAATGATTAACTATCAGTGGTTTGCTTTTGTGATGATATCATTGCATATTGGACATACTCAATGTTACCACTCCAAATTAATTTCTGTATATTTGCATGGGAAAAGTAATTACTAGGGGAAATAATACAACTATAGATTTTCATTTGGCCTTTAGGTACAGAAAATGGCACTTAACATCTTACTACTTCTTTAATAGATAATGAATATCGAATGTTTATATAGTTGCTCACAGGTTTCAAAACTTATTTGATGCACATAACAATGCCGTGTGGTAGGGAAGATAAGTTTTATTCTCATTTTACAGATGAGGAAACAAAGCCTTTATAAAACGAAACTAGGCATAAAAATATTAAAGAACCAGGGAAGATAAAGGAAGCAGGGTTAACGGGGTTAAGTAGAATCGCTGGACTCGATGTATTCGTGTATTTGCAGATGCTGGCTTATTAAAAATAAAATCTCACAGGGTAACCCCTGGTGAGGGCAAATCACACTGTATTCCTGACTGGCAGATCTTCCTAAATCCTATACACTAGAATACTTCATAGAATGTAGCCCCATAATTCCACTCATGTAGTAGCTCCCATTTGCCAAGCAGAGCAAATTGATTTCTGCTTAATAAGCCATATATGCATAAATTATTTTAATCACATAAAACCTGATGCTAAATTTAGATGCCACGAGAAGTCATTACCCTTAATCAGGCAAGGGGAAAAAGGGATAATGTAAGGTAACTGCAAAAATGCAGAACGGTGAATTATGTCTCTAAACAAAAGAAAATCGCTTTATCTGTAAAATAATCTTATGTATAACAAAAATTTCCACAAGATACTCCACCCTGCTGTGAACCAGGACAACTGAGCAAGATAAAGTTAGGCAATCAGTCAGTAATCTATCACATATCTCCCAGAAGTGTTTCAGAATTTAGAAAAGGACCTCAGAATTCTAACTTCCAAACCAGTCTCCCATTATAAGTATACTAGGGTTCTCTATTACTCCATTTCCACGATTAAGAAAAAAAAGAGAGTCACCTAGTCCACTGCAAAAGTCATTACAAAGCTGGTGGTTATTGCCAATTATCACATGTCAAAGAAATGAAAACTTAAAGTTAGAACTATTAACATTTCTAGATGTCTTTACCTTTACTTCATTAAACGAAATGTATAAAAGAATCTTTTAAAAGAGTAGCACATAACACTAGATTTTAGCAAACAAAATAGACAGAAGCAAGCTTATGCTGGCACACAGTCAAACTCCTGTGAGAGCTAATCCAAATGTGGATTTATGGTAAAGCACAGCAAAGCTCTTGGCATCACAATTTTAAGTAAGAACACAGTATTTGAGCAGCCATGAAAATCAGCAAACACTTTAGCTATAGATTAAAAAAAAAACTTCAAAAACATCTTTACTCCTTTCTTATCCATTGTTTAATATACATGAAATATAGTGGCAGCTCTCACATGGTAAGTCCAAGCATCTTGACAACACCACAGGTAAAACAATCATGCAGAAATATAAATTGACCACAAAAATGGAGCTATGGCTATTCTCAATATACACGCATGGTAGAAATCTTGGTTTACTTCTTCAGGCAAATCTCTGATTCTAGAGAAAAGAAGAGTAAATGGGAGTGGGTAGGATAGACATAAGTAACTGGTGCAATTGGTTCATGCTTTAAAAGAGCATATCAAATAAAAACCAAACACAGAAAACAAGGAGTGATTATTTAAAGGAAAGGTACAAGTAAAAAACCATTTAATGCATTATAGTGATTTGATTCTCAAGAATCTGATATGCCTATTATTTTTCAGGAAATACACTTGTACAAACAGAAATACACTTCTTAATGTGGACAAATATGGGTAAATGTGGACAAATGCACCAAAAAATTTGGTCAAGTAAAATTATGGAGAACCAGAATATTATGCTATCATAGGCCAGCTATAAAATATATTTTAAATATATTCCGACCTGTTCTCAATGGACTAAAGAGACTAAATTACATTACTGGGTAATTATGAACATTGATTCTCAAATTTTAATGTGGAAAATATATACATCTATTAAATGGAAAGATTCCTCTGCCATATTTTCAAGAGGTCCTTTTTAGAAGCTGGATAAGATAAATAGATCTTTCAAGATTAAAAAAAAAAATAATGTCCTGTAGAACTTCAGAATTCTCTCCACCTTGGGTATGGCTTGAAAAAAAGGAAATAACAGCACAAGTTTACAAAAACATCTTAACATACATTGATTTGGCACCTATCATCTGTCGCTTTATCTTCTCGACTCTGTGAGGTAGACACCATATTACAGGAAAAGCAATGTCATCTTCATGAATCTTTACCTAACCCTTCAGTTATTTGGTTCTAGTTATAATTTACCTGGTTTACTAGTTACTGGTTATAATTCTAATTTGCCTGGTTTACTGGTTAATTTCCCCTAACCCCACCCTCTCTCTCTTATGAGCATTTCAAGGCAGGGAACTGAATCTTAATTGTCTTTGTACCCTAGCATTCCAAGCGGCACACAGTAGGCCCCTAAGGTTGAGTAAATGAAATAATTTGTCAAGTGCATTCAACGAGAGATGAGAATGGGACTAAAATGCATGGGTTCGGATTCTTTCCTCTTCCTGCTACATCACACTGCCTAAATTAAGCCTGGTCCAGCATTCCAAGGCCTCCACACCAAACTAGAAATTGCCACGAAGAAGAGCTGTGTCCAAAAGTTTGAATGCCCCTGTCTGAGACGAGTGGACTCAAAATAAAATTATTTGATGGCTTTAAACACTTGACCAAGGAGCAGTTCTTGATCTGTAAATCAAAGAATTTAAGGCAGGACGGATTAAGCGGGGAGAGTTAAACTTCTGTTTAATTGGTTTGCTTACAATCATCGCTTTGAAAGAAAGGGCAGCGCCAAACACTCAAGACTGAAATGAATTACGACAGTGACTTTGAGAGGGAATCCCAGGGATTGAAAACGTGGAGACAAAGTAAAATATGCTAAATTGGGTCAGCGTCCTCCCCCCACACCCCCCTCCCACTCTCATGTGAAGCCTATTCCTCAGAATGTGATTGGGGCTCCTCCCTTTCTACCTTCCCCATCCCCGCCCACTAGTACACACACTTACACTCTTCAGGGTGGTTATTATCAACACAGGGTTTTGTGAAAAAAGTTAAGTCTACGACTGCGAATTGGAACCTGTCACCAGCCTAAATGCTACCAGTCGAAGTCTAACACTCGTCACCAGCCTCCGCCCCCATGAGAAGCGACAGTGCTGGTACTTTGCCTTAAAAAGAACATCTCTCCCTTTCCCTGTCCCACCCAAAGAGCAACTGCTGGTCCAGTGAGGCATTCTTAGGACTTGGGGAGTGCAATGCAAAGGTAGCAGTGGGAGAACCTCTGTCCCTCCGCCCAGGGTTTGGGATCGGGTAGCGGGTGGCGAGTAACTGTCCTCACCACCTTTGAAGTATCAGCGACCATGGCCACGAGGCGGATGAGGGTGGCCACAGCTTACCTGTGAGACCTCCTCCGCCTTCCTCCCCGTAGCCCCGACGCCGTTGCAGCACGAAGTAGTCGTTGGACCTTTCCATCAGCCACAGCTTCAGCGCATTTTTCAGGAGCACTTCCTCAGGCTTCAGCCACATCGCCAAGAACTTTGTGCTGCCCGCGAGCAGCTCCCCAGATGGCCTCCTCACCTCACTCTCCACCCGTCTTTTCCCCTCTACTTCTCCCACTAAATCTTCTTCAGGCAGCAGCGGCTCAGGTTCAGGTTTTCCACACTTCCCCCAACTCTCCCTTCTCTCCCACGTAGGCAGCAAGATTGCCAATTCCCTCCCACCGCGCTACCGCCCGACTGGAAAATAGTCCCGCTTCTTCACCTCCTGGGAATTGTAGTTTCCTACCTGCTTTTCTGTACTCAAGCCACTGGAGGACAGGACTACATTTCCCATAATCCATCGGAGTGCGAACTGGGTTGGGGTGCTTTCAAAGTGGGTCCTGCAACCAATTAAGTGTATTTTGCCTATCTAAAGTTTAAAGCGGTTTTTGTTCAAATAAGCGAGCCCCAGGTATAAAAGAGTTCTCATCCTTTTACAGCCGACGGTCTTAAACTGTAGCAAACAAAGTTTCTGGAATTTTGGAGTGACGAAAGGCCCGTTCTGGGACGCGGCAGTAGCATCAAATGACATTTAATGAGTTCTTTGTACTAAAAAGATTTCGTGTATATTATCTCACGCAATCCTTACAGAAGTCTTATGAAGTAGATCTTATTCGCTATTTTGCGCATAAACAAAAGCGCAAGACGGGTGAATTGACTTATCCAAGGTCACAAGTGGAGTCTGATACGATTTCTTGTCTAATTCAAAACCTTCCTTAGATTAAGCTCTTTCTGGCCTTACAGGAAGACTATAAAATCTCCAAAAGGCACACAAATTTTTCCCCCTCTTTCTCTTCCCCCCACTGCTGCACCAATCTGTTCACCTACTGTAATCAGCCACAGAATGTTTTGTCTCACTTTCCTTTTCAGTATCTAAACAGTTTATGAACATTTTTTTTCTTAAGCTCTATAAGAAAAAAAAGAATCCCTTTAAGGGCAGCCTTCACCTCTTTGTACCTTAGCAGTGATACACAGCTGCTTAAACAGTAAGGTGAATGAAGTCAGTGATTTGCAGTAAGGAATTATTTGAGGGATGTTTTTATTTATTGTGATAACTAAACCCACCAAAATGAAAGAGTGCACCAAAAGCTACAACAGGTGTATAACAAGGTAGGAATTGGCAGTAAATGTTCTCTGCCTCCAGTGCCCTTAGAATAGGCTTCCAGAGATTTCTATTCCCAGTAGGCAGGGATTACAGCCCTATCTCAGTTTTGAAGAAGTTACAGAAGACAGACCTTCATCCCTCAACATCTCCTTAAGAATAAGGGATTAAAATCTCTGATGGGGGGAATAATGTAGGGAGGAGGCAAGAGAATTAAAATGTTAATAAAGCCACAACCAGAGACTGCAATATGCTGATCAGCCCTGTAGCCAGGCCAGGACACCTTCAGAACAAAGGAAGATTTCTGCTGGGATTGCTAACAGTCCATTTCCCACACCTGTGAAGGGGAAACAGGAACCAAGAGTCATTTCCTATGGCGAAAACCATGGGCAACCTGTGGATTAAAGGCTAGAAACTGCCAGCAGGCCTTTCACTCCACATATTCTTACCTTTTCACAGCTACATACCCTTCCCCTTTCTCACTGTATGTCCATATCAAAAGAAATGGGTTAACAAAGACTTTTAAACTATAACTCACAGGTTCTAAAGAATGATATATAAACTAATTCCCCAAACACTCAGCCCCCTACTCACTGCCTTTCCACGTCCCTCTCAGTGGCTTTACTCTGTCTCTTTCACTGTCCCTCTCACTCTCTGCCTCTGAGAGACCACAGTTTGTCTGTGGAGTATTACCTCTTTTTTAGTAAACTTTCCTTTTGACTCTAACTTTGGCATGTGTGTTGACTTCTTTCTAC
>NW_024347867.1:600530-623397 GCF_902729225.1 Pteropus medius
TTTCCTAATACACTAACAGGTTACCCCGTAATTTCACTTAGTCTTTTAACAGAGGTTTTTTTTTTTCCTTTTATATACACTATTACAACATAAATACTAAGAGGGAGACACAAAAGCAAAATTTAGAAATTTCATAATATGGTATTTTTAAATATAAAAGCCTTATTTACTCTACCTTCAAAAGAAATAGTTTCAGTACTAATTACTTGAAAAATGGCTAAGATGCTACCTGACCTAAAACTTTGTTCAGTATTTCAGATCTTAATTATCTTGTCATTTCCTAACTGTAAAATGCCACAGTTAGTCATTTGCAATAGAATAGTATAATATAGTATTGAGTAAAACATAGTGCTCGATACATTCCAAGAGCACCACTATTTAATAGCTAAAAGAAAGAATGTTAAGAACAACTTTTAGGAGAAGCATAATAAAAAAAGAATAAAGACTTCCAAATCGGTGCAAATAAGTTGATTTTTTTTTTTCTTAATAAGATTGTTAGAAAAAATTGAAATTAAACAACCCAGTATGTATTAGTATATAAATTATATATATATGTAAAATTGTGGTGCTGATTAGGTTCTCAGTTTTATATAGAACTCGTTTCCAAATTGTACCATATTATGGAAACTATATAATTAGCCTTATACCAATTTTAATGATATTAAAAAATAAAGTATTCTCCTATATTTAAATGAAAATAAAAATACTTTATTTACATCAATTTAGAAACATTCAAAATAGTTTCCCCATTACAATAATTTTTGTAAATCAGCTATTTTTATTGATGATATAAAAGAAAATCAAACTTACTTGCAGGTTAAGATGCGTACCAAATCATTTGGTTTATACAGTTCAATACACACAGCACAACTATCTCCATCTGGGCCAATTTCCTATGAGCAAATAGTTATTGTTACTCTGATGGATAAGAAAAAATACATTAAACTACAGAGCAAGATCAGAATATACATGTATTTAAATTACATAAATTCCTATAGAAGGAAGAACATCATATCACTAAATGACCATGTTTCAATAAGCAATTTAAAATTATTTAGACTTAATTGGGAAAAAAAATTATCTGAAAAAAAAGTCAAACTTATAGAAACAGAGTAGAAAAGTGGTTGCCAGGGGCTGTGGGTGGAGGAAATAGGAATAAGTTGGTAAAAGGGTATAAACTTTCAGCTATAAGATGAATAAGGTCTGAGGATCTACTGTAAAACATGGTGACTAAAGTTGATAACACTGTATTATACAAATTGAAATTTAAATAAAATTAGACTTAAAACAGGTAAAACAATAAAGTCAACCAAAAGGGGCACGGCACAAAGAGAAACATGGAACATTGATTTAAATTGTTTTTTCTGGTTTTAAAATTTACAAAATGCCATTTGAATGCCACATTCTAAAGCTGTATTTTCCCATTTAAAGAAAAGTAAGATATAATTCACATACAGTAAAATTCACTCTTTTAAGTATACAGTTTTGCAAGTTTAGACAAATATGCAGTCACTTAATACCCACCACAATCAAGATACAGTTCTATTACTTACTGCAATAAATTCCTCTGTACCACTTTATAGTTAACCCCTACTTTCACTACCACTCTCTAGCAACTACTATTCTTTTCTCAATTCCTACAGTTTTGGCTTTTCCAGAATATCATATAAATGGAATGGTGCATTACCTAGCTTTTGAGTCTAGCTTAACAACGCATTTGAGATTCATTCATGTTGTGAGTTCTCAACCCCCTTTATATTGCTAAATAGTATTCCATGATATAAATGTACCACAGTTGTTTTTCCATTCATCAATTGAAGGACATTTGTGTTCTTCTAGTTTTTGGTAATTATGAATAAAACTGAACAATTGTGTACAAGTTTTTATGTGAACATTTGTTTTTTTTTCCCTCTAGGGTAACTATCTAGTAGTGAGATTGCTGGTTTTTTTGGAAAGTGTATGTTTGACTTCATAAAGAACTGCCAAACTGTCTTCCAGACTGGCTGTACATTGTATTCTTACCAGCAAATGCATGAGAATTCCAGGTGTTCCACATCTTGACCAGCTCTTAATATTGTCAGTTGTATCAGCTTTATGCATTCTAAGGAATGTGCTGTGGTATCTCACTGTGGTTTTTATTTGCATTTCCTCAATGACTAATGGCGTTGAGCATCATTTTATGTGTTTTGCCATCCATATATATTCTTTGGTAAAATGTCTGTTTTGCCCATTTTTCACTAGGTTACTTTACAACTGTTGAGTTTTGAGGATTCTTTATGTATTCTGGATACAGCTCTTTATCAGATATGGGGTTTGAAAATATATTCTCCCAGTCAGCCACTTGTCTTTCCATTCTCTTAACAGTGTCTTTCAAAGAGCAAAAATTCTTAATTTTGACAAAGTTAAATGCCTCATTTTTTTCTTTAATGGACATATTTTTTTGTGTCATATCTAAGTAACTTTTGCCTAACTCAAGCCATGGAGATATTTTTCTACAAATTTTTCTCCTAAAATTTTTATCATTCTAGGTTTTATATTTAGGTTTGTGATGAATTTTGAATTATTTTTTACAAATGGTATAAAGTATGAATTGAGGTTCATTTCTTTTGCATGTAGCTCTCCAATTATTGCACATTAACAGTCAACAATTGGCTATACTTTCTTCATTGAATTGCCTTTATACTTTTTAAATTTATTTATTTTATATTTTTTATTTATTTTTATTTAGTTTCAAGTGTCCATTACACTGGTTAGACATCTATATAGTTCATAAAACGATCCCCCCGCCGATTGCATCCACCCTCCCCTGACCCTCCACCTAGCCAATGTATTAATGCTAACTGCATTTCCTATGCCGTGCTCCGCATCCCTGTGACCGTCCATCAGCTACTAATTTGTACTTCTTTAGCCCTTTACCCCATTCTCTCAACCCCCCAAACCAATCCCAAATTGTCCACTATATTTGTGAGTCTGTTTTTGATTAGTTGTTCTTTTTATTCCTTAGATTCTGCAAATAAGTGAAATCATATAGTGTTTATCTTTGTCTGACTTAAATAACTTTTAGGTCTATCAAAGCAATATCTCTTTCCATCTCCTTCCTTTTCATATGTAGGGGTATTGTTTTCTTATCCTTTCAGCCACTCTATCTTTTGGTTGGAGCATTTAATTCTTTTCCATTTAAGGTATTTATTGATAGGAATGTAGTTGTTACCATTCTTTATTCCTGTTTTTGATACATGTTTTTTCTTCTTAAAGAAGTCCCTCCAACATTTCCTGTAATACTGGCTTGGTAGTGATAAATTTCTTTGTTTTATTTTTGTCTGATAAGCTCTTTATCTGTCCTTCGACTCTAAATGATAGCTTCGTGGGATAAATTATTCTTGCTTGTAGATCCTGGGTCTTCAACCTGTCGAATATTTTTTGCCAAGCCCTTCTGTACTGCATTGTTTCTTTTGAGAAATCAGCTGCCAGTCTTATGGGTTTTCTCTTGCTGCTTTTAATATTCTTTCTTTGTATTTAACCTTTGGCATTTTAATGATGATGTGTCTTGGTGTGGGCCTCTTTGGATCCCTGATTTTTGGAATTTTCTGAGCTTCCTGGGGTTTTATGTCCATTTCCTTCACCAGGTTAGGGGAGTTTTCCATCATTATTTCTTCAAACAGCTGTTCAACATCTTGATTTTCTTCAGTTAGGCCAATCAGATGGATATTTGGACCCTTAATAGTGTCCCATATGCTCCTTAAATTATTTTTATAGTCTTGACATCTTATCTCTTGCCATTCTGATTGAGTATCCTGATTAGCTGTCCTGTCCTCTAAATAGGACATGTGATCCTTTTCTTTACTCACTTTGTTTATTCCTTTGTTTATTCAATTTAATATACTTCTCATCTCAGATAATGTGTTCTTCATTTCAGACTGGTTCCCTTTTATAATTTCTACTTCCATTTTTATGGGCTTTTTTATCTCTTTGTTGAAGTTCTCACTGAATTTATCTACACTTCTCAAAAGTTCATTGAGCATCTTTATAACCAGTGTTTTGAATTCTGCACCTGTTAGATTACTTGACTCCATTATATCTGGATCTCTGTTCTCTTCTCTCATATGGTTTCTGCTTCTTTGTCTTCCCATTTTGGCTGTCTTTCCGTGTCTGTTTCTATGTACTAAGCAAAGCTCCTAAGTCTCCCAGTCTTATTAGTGTAGATTTGTGAAGTAGGTGTCCAGTGGCACAGTCTTGAGAGGAGTTCAGCTGCAGGCCAAACTTAGCCCAAGCCTCTGCCCCTCTGAGGCCACCTGTTAAGATTCGGCAAGCACTCCACAGGTGCTGTGCTTATAGATGCCTCAAAAGGCCACACCAAAAACTGAGGCCAGCTGCCTCCAGTGTGAGTCTAGGCACTGCTCAGCAAGGAGCACCTGACTCACTGAGGATACACCTGGATGTGGCTTGGGTGGGGCCGTGAGTTGGGGGACGCGGGGTTTCAGGGACTCCTCTGGGCGGAGTGACCTGTTATCCAGTTTGATGATGTCAGGGCTATGGCGGCGCTGTGTCCCTGCACTGGGAGTGGGGAAAGCTCAACAGGGAACAATGGATACCGCCAGCACTTCTGTACCCAGCCAGTCTCACCTTGGCCCTCACTCTGACAATGTCTCCTTGTAAGTTCCTGGTGCAGGGCCCCTGCATGCAGCCAAATTGGCACTGGTGCTCAGAGAGAGCAGGTCCGTCACTGCAAAAATCTGCTTGTGGAGGTGGCCCCTTTAAGAGGCATCTGCCGCTGTTGCTGCCGCAGCCTCCATCTTATTCGGCCACTTGAGACCAGGCAGCCCTGCGTCCTCACCCTGTCCTACCTTCTTCCGTTGCAGGGTGCTTTCTTGGATTTATCCCTAGTTGTATGGCTTGTTCATCTAGATTCCAGGCAATTTATCCTTACTGTTGTTCCTTGTTTCTGTCACAACTTTGATTTGGTCGCCAGAGGGATGAACAGAGCCTCTATCATCTACGCCATTTCTTTCTCTCTCTGTCTTTCTATTTTTGATAAAATCAATTGACCATATATGTGTGGGTCTATTTCTGGACTCTCCTGTTTCATTGATCTAAAGGTCTATCCTTGCTCCAATACCACAATATCTTGACTACTGTAGCTTTAAAATAATTCTGCAAGTCAGATAATGTGAGTCATCCAAATTTGTCTTCATCAAAAGTATTTTAGTTATTCTAGTTCATTTTTCCTTATAAACTTAGAATCAACTTGTCAATTTTTACAAAAGATCCAACTAGGATTTTTATTGACATTGAATTGAATCTATAGATTAATTAGGAGGGAACTGATATTTTGACAACAGTGAGTCTTCTGATTCATGCACACAGTATATCTCTCCACTTATTTAGGTCTTCTTTCTTTTTTTCCTTTGGTGTTTCACAGTTTTCGGCATATAGGTCTTGTATATATTTTGTAAGATTTATACCTAAGTATTTAATGGTTTTGGTGCTTTTATAAATGACATTTTTTATTTCAATAAGTTCCATGGATGTTTTTTGATACGTTTTACACATGGATGATAGTTTTCAACTATCCTAAATCTGGACATGGATGTTCAAGTAAAGCAATACTTAAGCACTGTATTAGTTTCCTGTTGTTGCTATAACAAATAACCATTACTTAGAGGTTTAAAATAACACAAATTTATCCTCTTATTGTCCTGTAAATCAGAATTCTAAAACTCAAAGTGTCGGCAATGCTGTGCTTCTTCTGAAGGCTTCGGGGGGAGAATCTCTTTCCTTACCTTTTCCAGCTTCTAGAGCTGTCTGCATTCTTTGGCTCATGGCCCCTTTCTTGTATTACTCCAACCTCTTGCTTCCATTATCACATCTCCCTCTTCCTCCATCTTATAAGGATACTGTGATTATATTTAGGATCTATTTGGATAATTCTGGATTATCTCCCCATCTCAAGATCCTGAAGTTAATCACATCTGCAAAGTCCTTTTTGCCATATAAGGCAATATTCTCAGGTTCCAGTGATTTGAACCTAGGTATCTTTGGGGGCCATTATTCAGCCTACCTCCAGCATCGAATAGACTTTAAAAAGCCAATGAGATTCATAAAATTGCAATGAAAACTACTTTGGAACATTCACCTTTAACAATGGCTTGCTAAGCATTGTTCTAAAACAAAAAGCATTTTTAAGTCATAAATGTACCTTGTCTCCTTCTTTCAGTGTGCGTAGTTGAAGCCTTCCAATAGCTTTTTTAGCATCTGCCTTTAATTGTCTCTGTAATAAAAAATAATAGGTCTTAGAAAAACTATTTAAAAAATACAATGAAAAAGGTAGAGAAGATTAATCAATATTTATTAGGTTAAATGAATTTTAAAAGATAAAATCTAATTAACCATAAAAATGTCCTATTTATCTGATATCAGGTAGGATTTTTCAAATTAATGAAACTTTTCACTTATTATGTTTCCCTACCTTCTTAAACAGCATCTTTTGGCTACAGTGGTAAAGCTACATGTCCCTATTACAAATAGATTCAGATGCTATGAATTTTCAAAGAACTTTTCCTATTTTCAAGCTCAGAGAACCTTAAAGTTCACCTTTTCCATTTTTTTAAAATTGTTTCTTGTTTAGTAGAAAGTGTACAGGATTTAGATTTAAATGGATGTAGATTCAAAATCTGACTTTGTCACTTACTAAATTAATAATCCTGAACAAATCATTTAATTCTTTGAGCTTGTTTACTTATCTATAAAGTGAAGATAACACCAACCCTTATAGTGTTATTTGGTATTAAGAAAAAAATAAATTATTGTTTGTAACCATTATTGCCTTATAAAGAGAGTAGATTCTGCAAGTGGTAGTCCTGTTTTTTTTTGTTTGTTTGTTTTTTGTTTTTTGTTTTCCCATTGACCATATACCTAAAATGAGTCTGGACATGCAAAGGCAAGCCCCAGTCTCGCTTAGGGAATAAAGACTAAAATATTATAATTTTATCAGAAGTGAAGTTGGGGTATAGGGTGAAATCTAAGAGGTGAGGGAAAGATAAGAAAGAGTAATCAATGAGAAATCATCCTTCTATGTAGGGTGAACTGGCCAAAGAGGGGAAAAAACATAGTATAAGATATTCTGTACTAATTCGAAATTATTTGATGCTGCAAAAAGTCCTTCCGTCCTTTCATTAAAATCTACCATATACTCAAATATATCAAGTGAATATATGTGTAAATTGAAGAGGCTAGGTTTCACACCTGCATGGATGCCATGTGGAATAGAGAGATAGCATGTGCAACGTAGCAAGATAATAAGCAATCTTCCTATTTTGAACTGTAAAGTGAAAAAAAAAAAAACTTGGTAGAAATTCATCAAAAGTAGGTACTCAGAACTAGAGGTCATTGTGAAAATGTAAACAACTTCCTCACCCCACTATATGTAGCTCCATCCCCAGCAGGGAGACCCATATCTGACATCTAGGTTACATGAAAATTAGAGATAATAAGTATCCAGCACGATGTCTGGCATGTAGCAGATATTTGATAAAATGTTTATTAAATGAAAATATAATGTACTATTCATCAATTAGCCTAACAGGTTCTTGGAATATCTATAACAAATATATTTTGGAAGTGAATAATCCATCAATATAGATATATGAGGAAACTCTTTAATGCCTAAACCTACCTTCTATACAAGATATCATTTTGTGAAAGGTATTTACTTGGCTTAATGCCAAAGAGGAAACTAGTTAAACCATTTCTTTGATGTCACAGGAACAGCAGAAACTTCTCAGGTTGTTACCTGATCAGCAAATATAGCTTAATAAAAACAGTTAATAGGAAGGCCTAGTCCTCAGAACGAAAGAGGTGCTAACTGAGACCCTTTCACTCCCACTTTGAGACTTGAGTTAACTCACAAGAGGAATTCTATGATGGTAGTTTATTTAGGCACAAATATTTTCACTTTTATTTTGTTATTTGCATAATAAGTAAATAATAGAATGACAGTGAAAGGAAGTATACTTAGGATATTTAGAGCTGGAAGAATTCTTAGAGTTCATCTAGCCTGATATCTAATTTGACAGATAAGAAAACTGATGCTCAGAATCTCAGAGTTGGTTAGTATCAGTCCTACTGAAGCCCAGAGTTAAATGTTTCTTCCCCTGACATCTTTTTTTGATGTGGCTTGGAGCAAAAAGCTAGTACTACTACTTCCTTATTATTTATATAGTTATTTCATAATTTAAAAATATTTTTATACTATGACCTCATTTAATCCTCACAATAACCCCCCGAAGAAGATAATATCCCCATTTTAAAGATGAGCAAATAGAGGCTTGGAAAACTTAAAAAAAACAAACAAACTTGTCCAAAGGACATGCAGTCTATAAATGATCCATCTGTTACTGGAACTCTGCTCTTCATATTCCAAGATTCTACTACAATACACCCATCCATAATTTAGCTACCTTTTGAAGTTCTTCTGACTCCTGGATTCTGTGGTCTGTCAAATGGTAAACATCTAAGATTAATGGAAATTAATTTGAGGGTTGGGGTGGAAGGCAAGTTTTAAATGTAATGTCCGAGTCTATGCTGATGAGAACAATAGAACGTACATACAGACAATACAAAAAAAAAAAAAAAAAAAAAAAAAAAGTGGGGTACAAAACCCAAGATACAAGAAGATCCTAAATAGGGAATTTGATTATGAAGGATATCTAAAAGATCTGCATCAGAGTAGGAACCAATGTTTACCAAAGCAGCCTGGAATTTAAAAAAAAAATCCTTTAAAAGGAAATTTGGATATTTCTAGTAACTTACTGAGCTTTTATAAAGAAAAGTCACTTTCTTTAAATATGGATGTGAGTCATGTGATTTTGGATAAAAAGCACAAACTATATTTTTAGAATTTGAATTTCACTTGCAAAACTGCCATTAGTACTCAAAATATTTCACGGTCACACTGATAGCAAGAGTTTCCAAGATACATTCACTCCTCTGAAAACTGAAATATGAGAACAATATTAAGATCAAGTAGTTTATATTACATACATGTTTAGATAATATTATTTAAGTCAAACTACTGGGTGCTCAGATATGCTTCAACATTTAAAGACAATATGCCCCAATGCAAACTGTAATTTATATATTATTCCTTTAAAAAGAACATCAAGAATACATCTACTTTGCTACACAAATTACAATGGGCACTTTGTTAATGCCTCTCCACCATATCAGAATTCTCACCTATCCTATTTTATTATTGTATTATTTATGTCTTTCTCTCCTAACTAGATTGCAAGTAGCTAGAGGACTGGGCCTTAATCATTTTTTTAAAAATTTCCCATAGTGCCTAGTAGTTGCTCAAAGAATAGCTTCTGAATTTAGAAGACTAAAACAGATTTTCATGATTTTCTTATCCAAGTCACAGCATTACTCATTAAAAGCCTCTGTCTCCACTTTGAAATAGCTAAGAAGCCTTTTTAAAGGGCTTCTCTTTCCTTAAAGATACAGAAATAAGAAAAAAGAAATCTCAAAGTCAGGTTTCATCCAATCTTCAAATCCTTTCTAAATTGGCTACTGAGATTTGAGGAACTCTTTTAAACAAGTATGTTATACCAACAGACTCTCCCCTCCTTCTCCCCAATCCTAAGAGGTACCTCGTTTAATAATATTTGGCAGTATAGTTGAAGACTAATTTATAGAAGTTTGGTTGTTGGCATTTTTTTTTCAACAGAAGCTTAATGTCATTACTCAAAAATGATTGCTCTAGTCACTGAAGAAATCAGAGCTATATATTTTTGGTTCTGAGTGGGACTTTATTTGGCCTGAAAATTATATTCTGCCTAGTTCATTTGTGTATTTATATCCAATTAAGTAAAATAAATGTTTCAGTCTGGTGATTTGTCAGCCTAGATTTTGGTCCTAAGGCATTTAGCTTTTAGCTTTACTGAAACCCACATGAATAACATTAGGCACGTAGTCAAACCTAATTACTTGATAGGGGGAAGGGTGTGCAAAAGCAAGAAAGGAGGGTAGATATAAGCAAACTAGATTTTCCTGCACTTAAGTTACTACTTTTTTATTTATTTCTTACTTTTTTCCACCTACAGCACCTGGTGTTCCTAAGTGGTCTCCCATCCAAGTACTAACCAGGCCTTACCCTGCTTAGCTTCATCCATAATTTAGCTACCTTTTGAAGTTCTTCTGACTCAAGAAGATCCTAAACAAGTCCCCTGTTTAGGATCTTCTTGTATCATGAGTTTGTACCTACTTTTTTTTTTTTTTTTTTTTTTAGCATTGGTCTGCATGTAAGTTCTATTGTTCTCATCAGCATAGACTCGGACATTACATTTAAAACTTGCCTTCCACCCCAACCCTCAAATTAATTTCCATTAATCTTAGATGTTTACCATTTGACAGACCACAGAATCTTAGATCAGACAAGAACCGGCATGTTCAGGGTAGCATGGCCGTAGACAAGTTACTACTTTTTTTAAATCAAAGTTTTCATAAAATTTGACTCAAAATTTATAAAATAGAATACTTAAAATCAAGAATTATAGTAAGAGGATTCTTTTCCTCAGATATATTACTATAAACAAAATCAACATGAGTCATGTAGCTGTTAAGGTATATAAGAACTAAAATAAATCTATTTTTTCCAATAAAAATCTATGCATATTTGAATGAATGTATCCCTAAAGGAAGGAGGAGATACAGGCTATAATAGCTTCCATCAGACTACGGAACTGCAGAGATGGGGATAAATTGGAATACAGAACACTTGCATGAAGGCGATCACTGTCAACTGTGAGGAAATGCATTGTAAAGAAAAGCAGTGAGGAAAAGAGGATTTCAACCCAGTAGATAGGTTATGGCTTAGATCATAACATATTTCAAAGAAAGACAATCAAAACCTTTAGAATTAGTGATATAAATATAAAATTAGAGTAAGTGGATATATAAAAATCTTGAGACCCATTAAAAGACCTTCCTTTTGTTCAGTGAGAAAGTCAGAGAAAGACTATAAAATTAGGTCCTACTCAGACAAGAATTTGTTTAATCTGCTCTTGTTACATAAGAACCAAAATAATGTTTTTGTAAAAGGTGCTAATTAATTCACAGATATAGGCAGGAATAGATACATGCATATAAACATACCCACCACTAATGTGTATAGTATATTGATAGTGTATGCAGACACCCAATAAATCTTCCAGTTAATTTCATGTACTAGCAGAGAAAACAATGTAACCATTAAGAAATATTTCAGATGTCTGTAGTCATGTATTAAGTTCAAGGGCATAATTTTAAGTTATTAATGTAGCTTACTTCTTCCTCTGAGACCACACAGGAGTGCTATCTCTTTGGCACTGAACTACAAGGACATACGTGGCATATCTCTGCTCAGGGAGCCAATGTGAGTCTCAGAGTCTGAGGCTCAGATGGAGGGGTTGGGGGCTGGCCACTAGGTAATACTGCCAGCGACTGGACATGCCGCCTGAAACTCAGGACTCTAACAATGAAACCAGGTGTATATGATAAATCTTCATTGTTGTGCCAAGCAATCTTGACAAGATAGTAATACAACATGGTCCATTGCTCCAGGTGTCTATAACAAAATCATCAATCACCAGTATAATGAACACTTTGAGAAAACATTTCCAGGGTTGACCAAAGGCCAATCATGGGTCACTTGGAGACTTGAAAGGAGTAAACAACTAGACCTACTGTGTTAACTCTCCTCACAATCCATCGCCTTCTTCCTGGTCAAAGTCTTAAACAACATAGCAGTCATAGGTTTCTACAATTAGTCATAGCATTTATATATAAGGTACAGTAAGAACATAAGCATATTTAATACTTTAGAAGCCAATTAAGGGTAAAAATAGACTCAAAGAAACAATTCATCCAGTCTATAAGACCATTTCAAATATATTTATAGTGATGTACCAATTTAATGTTTACTCCCTTGATCTATTGCCACTTGAACTTTGTGATAAACTGTACAGAGCCATTTAATATAATAATAAACTAAATCTAGTTCTTCCTCAGGCCAATCACTATCCATTGTTATCACACCCTGGGGAGGTTTTAATTTCCCAATAATCTGATTATATGATTATTTATAAAAAGTAGTTGATTCTTTAATAATAGTATTGTAATACCAACAATACTAGTATTAAACCATACCACACTATGGCTATGATACAGTTTGGTTTGGTAACAAAATAAATCAAGAAGTATCACAGAGTGTTTATTAAACATTTCTAGAAGAATTGTTCTTTGCCTACATGTTACTAGATATTATTATATGCCTACATACCAGATATTAATATACTATTAGCACCAGTGATGACGATTCTGTCATTTCTGTGTTTCGTGTTAGCTAAAGAAAAAGCCAATTATTTGTCTCAACTCATTATTATATAGTCACAAGCTCCCATTGACTTGTGTAAGGCCATTTTCCTCCCCTGGGGAGCACATGAGTACCATTTAGTTTTATTCCTATTCCTACCAGCTAGTTTATTTTAGTCCACTCTTTTGCTAAGATCAGTCAGATATCAGCAAGGTAAGTTACAATTTCACCCAGAAATTTTCTGTATATTTGGGGATCTATATGTGTCTCAAAGATGCTCTAAGTTTCCATAGCTAAAAATGGATGGCCATTACCCCAGGGCTACTTGGGCCTCCACTTGTAGTAAAATAGTTAACAGATCCTGTTGTGTCAGAGTATATGCTCTTTCCCAGTCTTGAAAGCTAGCATCCTCTAGCATTACACATTGGATCTGCATAACTATATTGTCAAGGCTTTATCATCTTTCTAAGTGGATTCTCATTCCTTTCCCTCCTCTTGTAAGATGATTCCTTCCAATCTATTTTAGAGAGTAAATTATTTTCTTCTGAAAATCACTCTTCATTACAAGTAAATTCAGTTTGTTCCATTATATCTGGGCCTGCTTATATTTTACCTAGAATCTTCTTTTGTTTCACTGGCCAATGTTTAATACAACACATGCCCTGTTGCCATTGAGTATTAATTGCTTGAATATGGTTAGGATACATACACTGTACCTCTAAATGCTTGCTGTTCCATGACAGAGTCAAATGTACAGTTGTTACTCCCAAATTCAATGTAGTCTGAGCATGACATAAGGTTTTCCATAACCTTCCTTGTCTCAGGTTAGGGTTGTTCCCAGTGGGGATACAAATCCACCAGATAATTCCTAGTACATTATTTTCATTCACAATCCACTGATACTTTTCATCTTGTTTAAAAGTTTTCCATCCAAAAAACAGGGATGATATTTGTTCTTATACATCATACTATAACATGTCAGGCATGAAGCCACTATGTGCTGCCCATTACATTTGAGCATTTTGGTCATCAAAATTTATAGTTATACATTTATCAGTGTGCCTGACATTATATAGTATGCATCATAATGGTTCAGAAAGAAGAAATTCCTGAATATACTAATGAATTCCTAATATTCTAATTAAGTTAAGTTTCCATAACTCAATTTCATTACCATTTCTACCCATAAAATGGGGATAATGCAGTTAGCTATTTAGTGATAATTATAGCCATCATATGCATCAGACTCTTTTAAAATAAATAGGAAGGAAAATTAAATAACATGTAAATGAGGGGCAAAATGGCATAAATGATAGAAGTTTCGTTTGTCCCCTCTTGTGACCACATCAAAGTTGAGATGGAAACACATAGCAAACAGCAAGTAGAGTCACCTGGGGGTTTAGATGAACAGAAGCCCTACAACTAGGGAGAGAAATAAGAAATCGCCCTGCAATGGTTGGAAGGGGTGAAGACGTGAGGCTGCCCAGTCCCAAGCAGCTGAGTGGGACAGAGACTGTGGCAGCTGCTGATGCCTCTAAAAGGGGCCGTGTCCATGAGTAGACTTTCGTGGTGACAGACCTGCTTGCACTGAGCACCAGCATCAGGTCAGCTGTTGAGGGAGCACCAAGGACATACAGGGAGACACCAAGTTGTCGAAGCGAGGGCAGGATGCAAGGCTCTCTCCTTGGCAGAAGTATGGGCAGCATCTATTGTTCCTCTGTTGAGCCCTTCCCCACCCGGTGCATGGATTCAGCACCGCCATAGCTGAGATGTCGTCAAACTGGATAACAGAGGTTGCTCCACCCAGAAGATTCCCTAAAACTCCACCTCCCTGAAATCGCAGCCCTACCCAAGCTACATTCAGTTGTGTCCTTAGCGAGCCCTGTGCCACTTGCTGAGCAGCACCAGGACTCACACTGGTGGTAGCTGCCCTCGGTTTCTGGCATGGCCTCTCAGGGGCAACTATAAGCACAGGATCTGAAGATTGCTTGCTGAATCTTAACAGGTGGCCTCACAGGGGCATAGGCTGGAATTAAACTTGGCCTGCAGCTGAACCCTTCTCAGGACTGTGCCACTGGACACCTACTACACAAAGCCACACTAATAAGACTGGGAGACTTATGAGCTTTGATTAGTACATAGAAACAGACACAGAAAAGCAGCCAAAATGGGAAGACAAAGCAGCAGAAACCATGAAAGAACAGAAATCCAGGAATAATGGAGTCAAGCAATCTAACAGATGCAGAGTTCAAAACACTGGTTATAAAGATGCTCAATGAAATTAAGGAAAGTGTAGATGAACTCAGTGAGAACTTTAACAAAGAGATAAAAAACATAAAAATGGAAATGGAAATGGAAATTATAAAAGGGAACCAGTCAAAATGAAGAATACATTATCTGATCTGAACAGTCTATTAAAGGGAATCGACAGAGTGGATAAAGAAGAGGATCGAACTATCAATATAGAGGATGGAGAAACCAAGGACACATAACCGGAATGGCAAGAGAAAAGGAACCAAGAATATAATAATAATTTAAGGAGCCTATGGGACAAAATTAATGATAACAACATGTGACATATAGGTACCTGAAGAAGAAGAGAGAGAGCAAGAGGTTGAAAACCTATTTGAAAAAAATAATGATGAAAAACTTTCCTAACCTGGTAAAGGAAATAGACATACAACCCCAGGAAGCTCAGAGAGTCCCCCAAATGGATGAACCCAAAGAGGCCCACACCAAGACATATCATAATTAAAATGTCAAAGGTTAAAAGAGAGAATCTTAAAAGCAGCAAGAGAAAACAAGTTACCTACAAGGGAGTTCCCATAAGACTGGCAGTTGATTTTTCAAAAGAAACTTTGCAGGACAGAAGGTCTTGGCACAAAATATTCAGTGTTGAAAACCCAGGATCTACAACCAAGAATACTTTATCCAGCAAAGCTATTATTTAGAGTCGAAGGATAGATAAAGAGCTTCCCAGACAAAAATAAAATAAAGGAATTCATCAACACTAAGCCAGTATTACAGGAATTGCTGGAGGGACTGCTTTAAAAAGAAAAAATAAAACATGAATCGAAAACAGGAATAAAGAATGGTAATAACTACATTCCTATCAACAAGTACCTCAAATGGAAAAGAATTAAGTGCTCCAACCAAAAGGTAGAGTAGCTGAAAGGATAAGAAAACAAGACCCCTACACATGCTGCCTACAAGAGACGCACTTCAGATTAAAAGGCACACACAGACTAAAAGGAAGGAGATGGAAAAAGATATTGCTTTGGTGGACCTAGAGGGTCCATCAATTGCACTGAATAAAGTACGTCAGATAGAGCAAGACAAATACCTCATGATTTTGCATACATGTGGAATCTAAAGAACAAAATCAACAATAACAACAACAAAAATGGAAACAAACTCATAGATACGGAGATTGTTTTGAGGGCTACTAGATGGGAGTGGGGACTGGGGGAGATGGTGAAAAAGGGAAAAGGGATTAAGAAGTACAAATGGATAGATACAAAATAGTCATGGAGTTATAAAGTGTAGCATAAGGCAAATAGTCAACAATGTTGTAAAAAATATGTAAGGGGGAAGAAGGATACCAGATTTAGTGGGGTGACCACTTTGTGAGTTATACATATCTCTAATCACTATGCTGTACAATTGAAACTAATATATTATTGTATGCTAACTGTAATTGAAAAAAAAACCTCATTGAATTGTGCAATGGAAACATGAGCAACTAATTGTCTATTATAAGTCAATAAAGCTGAGGGGAAAAGAATAATAAGAGTATAAATATGATTCGGAATGGAACGAAATGATTTTTAAGTAAACGTGAATTAAAAAATCATGTTAATGACATTCTAGCACTTTCAAATATTTACAAGCAAAAGGGATTATCAGTCATATATTTAATCCTTTAGCCACCAAAGGATAAACAGATATAGCCTATTAAGTAGTGAAACAGGCCCTCTCAAAAGCCTTCTCTAAAATATGATGTTTTAATGGTATTCTTTACCATTTGTGGAATTTATAATCAATTTTTATAAAATGTATTATAAACTATGAAAATTACTTAAACGACCAATGAGACCAAAGTTAAATATCCAATGGAACTTGTGGAAGAGCAGGCAGTTCTTTATAAACTGTATTACTTGCTGACAGGATTTAATGCCACGTTAATATAGTGCTTAGAATACAGAAATGCATACTGCACCAGGAACATACAAAAACCAAACACTCTTGTCATTGTTAACTATAACCTTTGAATAGTTACTCATATGTGTTACCAATTGCTTTCCAACCTCAGCGATAAAAACAGCACAATATACCAATGTCAAATATTAACACAGTATGAAACTATCGAATGGCCTGGCACAGGAATTTGAAACATCCTTTTGACTACAGCTAGTAACAGGCTGAACCTGCCACCAATGTGATAAGCTGCTTCTTTGAGGACAGACGTCAATTAATTTTAAACACTGAGATAATCATAACTCATTACCATATGCTGGTGTCTAATCTTTATGAAGGTGTTTTATAAGATTTCAATTTCTCATCTGTTCCTAAATTCAATGAACTTTCTTGCTATATAGAAATCCTCACTGCTCCCCCATTCCCAAATAAATTGTGTTTATCTTTACTTACTGGAGAAAGAGAATATGAAGTGGCCAGAATTTCACTGCCTTTGGAAGAATTTCTTGGTACACATAAAATTGTATTCTATCTCCTAATGGATGATCAGCTGAAAGCATTAAATCCCTACTGAGCATTCTGGAGAAGTGGCATACCACTATGTTGCTATGGTGAAAATAGTTGAGATGGGGAGGAGGTAAGAAATAATGGTGGCTTGGACCAGGGTAGAAGCAATGGCATTGGTGAGAAGTAATCGGATTCTGGATATATAATGAAGGCAGAAACAACAGGATTTGCTTATGGAGGTTATATGGAAAGTGAGAGAAAAAGAAGAAAAAGAGTAACTCCAAGGTTTCTGGCCTGGAATCGAGAGAAGTTCTTTTGAAAATGGAAGCAATAATAGCATGTTTGAGGGTCCACAGTAACAGATGCCAAGGCAGAAGATATAGGATATAGACACAGATGCAGACAGATGGGTAGGTGTGGTAGGAGCTTGTGGAAGCACTCTTTTGATTACTTCAATTCTCGTGGAATAAGATCCAAAATACAATTTGAGAGTAAATTGGAGGTGTTAGAGATTTAAGGAGAAAAGAACATGTATGTGGACATGTAAGTAGGAGAGGAAATGGCTAAGAAAACATAGTATGATTATTGGGCAAAATTAAGGGCTCACTCTGAGTTTACAGTCATAAATTTAAAGTGAGATCAGTCTGTATATATGTCAATGTTTTTTACTGTTACTTCAGCTATGCAAAGTGCAGCTATAAAGTAGGTAGGACGTAGGATTTAACCAGGGTTGGATTTTGACAGTAAGTATAACAAAAAGTGAGAAGCACCAAGGAAACTGAGGATATATGCATGGGAGTGACCATGGAAGTTAAACTGGGTAAGGAGAGATGTGAGGATATCAGGGGGATTAGGGATAGTTTAAAAGTTGTAGGATCAATGCCACACAACTATAGGTACTTCCATGTTCAATGATGCTTTCATATTTTTACTCTATTATTTCTATACTTTGTACTTGTTTATAAATTAGTTGTTAAAATATGGTAGAAATTACGAATATGTGACTCTGTTTGGAGCCTAGCACTATATCATGCACAATTAGATCTTTAAACCTGCCTTCTCATGACATTCAGCCTAGTCTCTCTTTCCAGCCCTGGCCCCACACACAAATACATACATGCACAGGCACACGCATACATGTAAAATAACAGCAGTTACCTTTGGGTGGTGACTAGAGTTTTTTTTGTTTGTTATATGGGGTTTGGGGTGAAGGTTCTTCCCTTGTACTTCCTAATTTCTAAATTTTCTATATTGAGTATGAAATTCTTTTATAATTTAGAAAAAGTATTTAAAAGAACATATGTATTTATACCCACATATGACTAAATGCTTGCTGTGCTCCATAATAAAATTTTAGAAGACTTAATCAGGCAGGATTAAGGCCATAAACAATTTACAGAAAACAAAATATTTGAGAGGATAGAAGCCCACATACTTTTAAAACTACCAGGTTTCATCAAACATGCACGGATCATTGTATAGCAAGTAAAATATAGTAAAATGCCTGACATCGAAACTATAATTAATACAGTGAAATATTTTTAAATTGAAAGAAAGTACCATCACATACCTGCTTTCTGTTTTGAGCTCTTGCATTCCGTAATCTTCGAGCAGAATAAAAGATAAAATAGCCCACAGTTGCTGCCGTAATAATAAAAAAGGACACGGAAACGAGGAAAATTGAATAGTGATTGACCCAAGGGCCATGTTTTTTCCCTACTTCTATGACCATTGTTACTTGTATGCCTCTTTGAATTGATTGTAGAATTTTTGTGCCTTTCAGATTGCCAATCATGATTGCAACAATGTCTCCTGCACCTGTAAAAGAAAAGGAATTTAGTTTTCCTTTGGTAAAGCATTCTTAGTATAAAAATCTAAGTGCTAAAGTGAATTTAAATAATTCCCAATAAAACAAAGGAAGGAGATTCATTTATTTGATTAACATTTATTGGGTACCTAATATGCATATGCAAGTTATAGAGGATATAAACATGCTAAGACTTGGCTACTAATCTTAAGGAGCTCATAGTTTAGTAAGGAACCTATGATATATAACAAATACCTTTGCTATCCTTAGGTTAACCACCTATAATTCAACAGATGAGTCTGAGGCACGGTTTGCCTCGTAAATGAAGGCTTTCTGAAAGACAATCTCCTCAAAGAATAGGGCATACATCCTAGAGAATCAGACATTTGTGAAAGACAGAAATATTTAACTATATATTTCCCAATTTATAAAGTAACAGACTATCTCAGGAGCTTACTACTAAAATGTATAAGGATTTACATATCAGAATTAGTAATTTGACACAAATGTTTATAAGCCCAAATGTACTATATAATATGTGTGTGTGTGTGTGTGTGTGTGTGTGTGTGTGTGTGTGTGTGTATTAAGTCCATACAAAACCTTAGAGTACCTTGGACAAATTTTATATTTGCTTTTTTGAGGATATAGAAAAGTGGCACATGGATTAATATTTTATATATATCCTCAAAAGCAATATAAAATTTGTCCAAGGTACTCTAAGGTTTTGTATGGACTTAATCAGATTAGTACTGAATATAAAGTAAAATTGATAGAAATGTATGTTACTATTCAACATCGACTAAAATCAAGCCTGAAATTAGACTAAATTCATTACTTAGTCTAAAAAACTAAGTCTTAGTCTTGTTGAACCTGAGAATGAAGGTACTTACTAAGAAGGGCTCCTGGCCCTGGTTGGACTCAAGTTTAAAAATAGAGCCTAGCAGTCATTGCTGAACAGGGGGCCTCATAAAAGACGTGCTTCAGGGAGAAGCCTGAACTCAAATGCCTACCACCTATTCTGAACTGCTTGCCTGTGCTGTGTTCCTGCCATCTGAGCCAACCCTTATAAAAGAGTTCCTTGGATCATATTTCAATCAATAGGACTGAGACTTTGCCTGTCCAATCGTAGCTGTGCAGTTATATCTGTTAGCATGTTCACTGACCAATCAGAGTGACTGCTTTTTGGACCAATCAAACTGAGGATTTAAAGTCCTCATTTGCATGAGAATGGGCCAATCAGGGACCAGGGATGGGGATTTCTTTCAATAGAAGTAAGCTCCTGTGTGGTTCATGGACTGCACTTTCCTTTTCCAGTGGAGAATGCATTTCCCTGGCTGGAACTGCACCACTCAAGCTGTCTTGCAGGAGCAGCAAGGAGCTGTCCTGTCTTGGAGGGTTGGAGTAGAGCAGAGCTGTCTCGTGGGCCAGAGTGGAGCTATTTTGCTGGAGAGGGGCTGAACTTCCTGCCCAAGGCTTCCTCACAGCCATGCTGTTCCACAATTGATCTGTAGCATTATTGAGCTGTTTCACAGCTGTGATTTTCTCCAGCTGAGCTGGATTACAACTGAGCTGTTAGAGATGTGCTGTATCACAGTTAAGCTGTTTGCACTCAATAAAGTCTCCCCTTTCGCTGCAACTCAAATTGGGGATTTCTGTTGGTGTTGAATTGGCATCAAGACCATCGGTTGACAGTCTAAAGGTCTAATTTCTGTAACACTTCCCTCTCTACCCCCATAACTAATCTTTGTCCTCCCTACCTCCCAATTATATAAATCTTGTGAAAATAAAGGACAAATATTATCTTTCCCAGTGTTGCGAGAATGTCAGATGACTCATGCCATTTCAGTGATTATCAAGGTTTATATTCCTTCTAGTTTATATGATGTGAGACCAATAATCTTAAACAAGAGACTAGAGTTCTTTGAATGTTAAGAGATTACCAACCAGAGAAACCTCCCACTGTTATTAGGTTAAGGTACTATCTTGGTTAATGATCAAACTCCAATCTGGAATAAACAAACTTCCACACACACACACACACACACACACACACACACACACACACACACAAGCACACAATCTAAAAGGCCCTTCAGACTAGAATGTAAATACAAAAGTACAATATTAAAATAATTCACATTTTCAATAATAAAATTAAGAGTACAAACCTTAAATGGGAATGTACATAGCAGAATTATTACCCAAGTAATCCCTTAAATTTACAGTCCCAAGTGGCCAAAGTCTTTAAAAGATCAAGATCCTTTCCTTATTGAAGAATATATTCAAAAAATATATTCATAAATTATTACAGATCTTATTACAGTTCCAAAATACACTATTTTTTACATATGATAGCCATTCGGTTAAACCCTTTTATAATTTAACTGACTCATTTGCAATCACTCAGTTTGGTAGACATTGATGACTCACTCTCATTTATGTGGGGAAAAGTCTCAAAAGCAATCTGGTGACTGACAGAAGGGAGGGGTTGGAGGGCTGGGAGAATGGGGTGAAGGGTTAAAGAAGTACAAATTAGCAGTTGATAGATGATCATTGGAATGGGGAGCACGGCACAGGGAATACAGTTAGCATTAATGTAATGGTGAGGTGGAGAGCCAGAGGAGAGAAAGAGCAATTAGGGAGATCATTTTATAAACTATATAAATGTCTAATCGATGTACTGTTTACTTGAAACTATAATAAAATTTTAAAAAATTA
Source organism: Pteropus medius (assembly GCF_902729225.1). Lineage (NCBI taxonomy): Eukaryota > Metazoa > Chordata > Mammalia > Chiroptera > Pteropodidae > Pteropus > Pteropus medius. The sequence continues at coordinate 622,109 of NW_024347867.1, forward strand.
TTACTATTTCCTCAAAACATTCTTACATTTGATCTTTAAAAACAATATTAATGTACTAATACATAGACTCTTGTACAAATAGTCAACCTTTCCACTTTTCTATCCAAAGTTTCACTATACCAACTATCTCCTTTGAAAAGTACCAGGCTTAAGAAACCAAATATGGGTTGCACAGATCAGTTGATTAAAACATAGTGTTAATAAGGTCAAGGCTATCATTCAAGTAACCTTCGTGTGGATCAGCTATACAGAAGACAATATTTCTAATCTCATTCATTCAGGTTTGTTTTATCTAGACACATGCCAGGCCTTGGAATTACAAAAAGAAATAAAATATAGTCCCTTCTCTCTAGACACTTGCAAATGTCAGCCATTCACCACTAGGAAGAATAGGAACTAAGCCAGTGAAACGAATTGTGCGTATACATTATCATAGCTAGTAGTAGAAAAAAATAATTTCCAAATCACATTCTGAACTGATACTGGGTTAGTAAGATATCCTCCTATAAACACTATCCAATAATTTGGAAAATAACAAATTGTACTTGTTTTGATATTTATGAATTTGGTAGTGCTCTTTATTTAAAAATTGGTAACCAGAAATAGACTAGAGTTTGAGCCAGGGAAGAAGTATAATGTAGCAAAAATAACACTGAAGTGGGAATCAGAACAATGGGTTGTACTAAATTTCTTAAGTCAAGTATGGCCAAGAAATATGACTATATTTCTTTTTCTATCCTTATGGAATTTCCAAATAAACTATTATTCCATTCTGCTTTTCCAAAAACATAGCACCCGTTCCTCCCCAATAAAGAAAAAGAAACTCTGCTAAAAGTGTTTGATGAGGAAAATTGACAATTGGACAACACAGCTCTATGGCCTAAACCCAGATCAGAGAACAGCTGTCATTTCAGGATTTGAAACTCTCTAAATCTGCACTTTTATTTCGAAGGTGGTTTTAAGCCCATTTACACTCTTTCCCTTCTGGATTGTTAGGCAAAATCATTAAGACAAACTATATAACGTATTAGATAATGCCTGACTTTCTGACTTGTTGAGATAAATCATGACTATCTGACTTGTAGAGATAAGTCAAGGATGTATTCATAAATTTTAATGCATTGTATCTTATAAATACATTTTCAGAGTTGAATAGCAGAAAAAGTTGTCATTTAAAAAATTCTAGTATACTAATACTTCATATTTCACAATTTTTTGAGGGAGTATTTCAATGAATTTAAATATTTTAATTTTTTTAAAATTTAAAAAATCATTATTTTAATTGAAGA
>NW_024347867.1:629248-641444 GCF_902729225.1 Pteropus medius
AATGGACTATTTCTCTACTCAGGCATTAATGGAAGTGTACTCTGATTTCTTTTCCAGAAAGAAGATTTATTATATAACGGTCCTTAGCCTGTTGCAAAGAAGGTGTTTTCCTTTTAGTTTCCAGTAGGTGATGTCTAAGCCTCTTGGATCTTGCTTTATATAAAGTCTTAATAATGTCTTTTTTTCCTTCTACATGTCTAATCATGCTCACTACCCTCAGTCTCAGTTCCTGTCAGTCAGTGTTACAGATAGTTTCAGTAGCGTTTGCTCAGATTCCCCTGTGGCTCCTCGGTATTCTGTCTCGGAGGGTATGGAGGGAGGGGCCCTCTTGGTTGGGGTTTGGAGGCTGTGGCTCGGCCTCACTTTTGCAACCGTTGCTGGTAAAAATCAACTGTTGTTTCTCTGCTGTCTTGCTTTTCTGCTTTCCACCTTGATGACTGGGCCCTGTTGTCAGCTGCACAAAGCTCACAGCACTCCCAGGCAGGGCTATTCAGGAAACTCACTGCGGCCTCTTCCCTCCCCCTCCTTTTACAGGGAGCTCCAGCTGCTGTGAGAGGCAGCTTCTTTGTTTCTCCCAGTCCACCACCCGACACCAGGGGTTCTGACCTGTAGTAGCTCTTATGCACAGATCCCACGCTCAGATGTGCTGGTATGCAGTTTGAGTGTTTTTTGTTGTTAGATGCTCAGCTTATTGTTGTTTCAAGGGGAGAGATCTGGGGACAGATCTCTGCCACTCTGCCATGTTTGTCCTTATTTTTTTTTAAGCCTACATCACCTGGTCTTCCTAGGTGGTCTCCCATCCAAGTACTAACCGGGCCTGACCCTGCTTAGCTTCCGAGATCAGACGAGATCGTGTGTGTTCAGGGTGGCATGGCCGTACTCATATTTGACAATTTAATGGTCAAGAATAGCTAATCTGGACTCTAGTTGCTTAAATAAAAGTTCCTGCGTCCAGTATAACTTAAACCACACTCATCTGGATACCAGCAGTCACTCAATTCTACAAGGATTCCTTGAACCTATTTAAAAATCATTAATTACACAACATGGCTCAAGGTTTTCACAATTTCATGCTGCTATCTCAAGTATTTTGGGAGAAGGAACAGATTAGGAATAGGTAACAATTAAGTAGCAGAAGAAATACAAACTCCAATTTCAAGTGTTCAGCAATGAATAGAGGTTTTGGCATGTGTCTGTCTTGGGAACAAAGGCAATAAAATAGGTTATAACAACTCTTACTATTGTTACTGAATATCATTCAATTAAAAAGTTAATATAAATAAAGAGCGTCTTGGCCCTACTGGCAAAAAATGCTTTTTAGTTATTATTCAGAATATATAGGAATTTGATATAGGATGCTGTTGATGGTCAACCCATGTTTTTAAAAAAGCTAATATGATTTTGGTCTAATCTTATTTATTTGTGAACATAGACATTCATTGAACAAATATTTATCAAGTGCAAACCATGTAATATGTTCTGTGCTTCTGGACTTCCCCCTTCCATATTTAAATATTAACATGTCAAATGCAAATTCTAAAACATTTTATAATATATTAAATATTCTAAGCATAATGACGGCATACTTATAGCACATTGACATTCCAACGCAAAATACGAGGTGAGGAAAGCTATTCAGTAACTTTTAACCAGTATTCCATTTTTAATATTAGAAAAGAGTATTCACAATGAATGACTTACAAGTAGCAAGGGTAATTGAAGGCCAAAGTAGCTCTTTTAAAACTAAGCTCACATTCAATACTACTCAACATCCTGATAAATCATTGGAGTCAGCACTTCTGAATTCACTCATATCTAGAATGAATAAGATCTAAGTGTGAAGAATTTCAACATATTTCTTTAATAAACATTTCCTCCATTAGAAAATCTGGAACCAATTCAAGTGGACTTCTGAATATTCATTTTGTCCACAGTTGCTTTCAAAGGCTCAGTTTTCTACTCTATAGCCCAAACTCTTTGGGCAACTGGGGAAGGTCAATGTGTTTCAGAGAGGGATATCAATGCTCATCAGCAATGCAGTCCTAAGTGGCATTTAACCAGCAAAATAAATTACCTAAACTTTTAAGCCAGATTAGCCTCTCTTTCTTCAAATTCCTGTTTTCTGACAATTTTTTGCACCCTTTTGATTATTCTCAGCCACAGATGAACCAAATTTGTTTCTTAAATTGACTACTTCACAGCAGCTTCCTTGAAAAAAAAATAGTTAAATTATACCTGAACAAATAAATATACAAATGATTTCTAAAAAGTATTGGAAATATATGTCTGTTGTTCACTGGGAACCAGAGAAATCAGTACTACACATCCGGTTTATATGTCATTTTGCTCTTAACTAGCCTTTAAAGTCTAGTCTGTTCAGGATAGGAAATAGGAATTGATATGGGTTAGCTGTTGACTAGAGCAATGGTTCTTAACATTCTCTATGGCAACGAATCATCTCTTTGGAGGAGGGTTGGTGGCAGTGAAGATGACAAAAATCACCTTTTCTTATTATAATTCTTTTTAAGCTGACAAATGAAACAGAGGCATACAGTCATGTGTAGCACAGAAGTTGCCTTTCTTTCTTCCCTGCATCCCCAAATACTTCTGCTGTAGGTTTTGAAGGCAATCCAGCTGTCCCTCATATAACTGGAGGATTGGTTCTAGGATCCCTCATGGATACCAAAATCTGCAAATTCTTGTGCGTTGGTGATATAGTGGTGAACATAGCTGCCTTCCAAAATCTGCAGATACTCCAGTCTCTTATATAAAATGGTATAGTATTTGCAATATAACCTATACTCAGCATCCCATATACTTTAAATCATCTCTAGATTATTCATAATACCTCATACAATATAAATGCTATGTAAATAGTTGTTATACTGTATTGTTTAGAAAATAATTATAAGAAAGAAAGTCTGTACATGTTCAGTACAGATACAACCATCGTAGGGCTAACTATATAGTACACATCAGCAATGACATAACATTTTTTCTTGAATATTTTCGATACGTGGTTGGTTAAATCCATGAATAAGGAACTCACAGATATGGAAGGTCAACTGTAATACATTAGGGAATAGGTCACAGATCTGATATGGCACTAAAAAATCTATGGTAGATGGAGTCCTCAGGAAACAGCATATTAAAGACTCTAGGGAATTAGAAGCAACACTATTCAAAAGGTTACATACCGATGCATAATTTCTGGATGCTATGTCAAACTCACAGGTAAACAATTCTTAGAATTATTGTTAAAAACTCCTTAGTCCTGCCTGGACTACTCTAACTTCCAGTAGTGATATGTTTAACATATTGTTAAAAACCCAAGGGCTAGATCAGCATTTCTCCAAGTTTTTGGTCTCAGGATGCTTTATACTCTTTAAGGTGACTGAGTATGCCAAAAAAATTTTTGTTTATGTAGATTATTTCTATTCATATTTACAATATTAGAAATTAAGATCGAGGAATTTTTAAACTATTTATTTATTCATTTAAAATAAGCCATAAATACATAATAATGTAATTAACATATTTTAATTAAAAATAACTATTTTCTTGAAAAATGTAATAAGAGTGGCACTGTCAATTGTATAAACCTCTTTAATGTCAGACTTCATAGATGACAGCTGGATCTTCATATCTGCTTCTGCATTAGATTGATTGTGACCTCTTCTGATTGAAATGTATGAAGGACATCTTTACTTACACAGATAAGTAGTTAGAAAAATGAGGAGTGTTTTAATAGAATTTTCAAATAATTGTAGATATTCTTTTACACTACACCACAAGTAGACAAGTTGTAGTTTCTTAAACATTAGTCACAAGGTAGAATTTGAAACCATACCAATGAACTCTGTGCTTCATTAAATGAAAATCCATTGATCTATCTTGTATATTGAATGTATTATTTATGCATGGTTTAATAATAATGCATTGGTCATTTGGAAAGTACTGGTTCACTAATTTATGCAGATCTCACAAATGGTGACTCATTTTAAAATACAAAAATAAAAAAAATTGATATTGTATCATCAATCTCATCAGAAAAGTCTAAGTATTAGTGTATTAGACAGTTGTCAAGCTCACATGGTGGATAAGTTTTCTGAAGTTCTAATTTTTGCTTGAACACTTAAATTTTATCATTAGCAACAAATTTGTTTTTCCTTGAACTGGCAGGGTCACTTAGTTCATTTCTGAGAAAAGGTCTTCCAAATACTCAAGTCTGAATGACCACTGTTCGTCAGTTCTTTCAAATTAAAAGGAGTTGTTTGAAGAAAGTGGTTGATTCAGCTCACAATTCAGTCATACTAGTCCTTTTCCTTCAGCCAACCATCATACTTTGGTCTGCTACAGAACTGTTATGCCTACTTTCCATTTCATCATACAGAATATACAAAAAAATTGTATATGACAGGGTAGGATGAATAATAGGTTTATAAAATTAATTATTCTTACCGATTCATCAAGGACATTCTTAAATAAAACTGACATTTTTTTTTACTGTAAATGCATGGAGGTACAGTTTGGTACCTCTGTCTTAATTTGTGCTCAGGAGCTAGCAGTTTTTTTCTGACCACTGCTTTTACACCCTCTGTGTGAATGTCAACACTGTGAATATGGCAAATAATGTCTACGTATTATGAAAATAGTTTTGACCTCATGGACCCCTGAAAGAGTCTTAGGGGCCACTGGTCCCAGATCATATTTTGAAAATTGTTGGGCTAGATCAGTGATCTCCAAACTTTAATATGCAGGAGAATAACCTGGGAAACTTGTTAAAACACTGAACTCCTGGGTCCCTATTCCCTGATTCAGTATGTCTGGGGTCTGTCCGGGGAGTCTGCAGTTTAACAAGTTCCCTAGATTCTTTGGATTATGTTATCCATGGCCCATACTTTTAGAAATATTAGGCTGGAGTTTGATTATAGTTTTAATGTAGGAAAAAGGCAAGAGAATTAAAATGTAAATAAAGCCACAATCAGAGACTGCAATATGCTGATCAGCTCTGCAGCCAGGCCAAGAGGACACCTTCAGAACAAAGGAATATTTCTGCTGGGATTGCTAAAAATTCATTCTCCACATCTGTGAAGGGGAAACAGAAACCAAGAGAGTCATTCCCTATGGAAATCTGTGGATTAAAGGCTGGGAACTGCCAGCAGGCCTTTCGCTCCACATATTCTTACCTTTTCACACTACATACTCTTCCCCTTCCCCTTCCTCACTGTATGTCTATATCAAAGGAAATAGGTTAATGAAGTCTTTTAAACTACAACTCACAGGGACTAAAGAATGACATATAAGCTGAATTCCCTAAACACTCAGGGTCCCTCTCAGTGCCTTTATTCTGTCCCCCTACTCACTGTCTTTCCATGGCTCTCTTGGTCCCTCTCACTGTCCCTTCCACTCTCTGCCTCTGAGAGGAGACCACAGTCTGTCTGTGGAGTGTTACTCCTTTTCTAATAAACTTTCCTTTTGACTCCAACTTTGGCGTGTGTTGAATTCTTTCTCCACTCTCCACCAAAGGACCCTCTTCTTGCGATGCAGGGCTTAGTCTCCTCCCAGCACTCGGAGAAATTTATCCTGTCCTGCATCAGTTTGACCGATGTTATGGTCAAAGAGCTCTAACATAGTGGTCCAATCACTCTGGCCAGATCAATGCTAATCCTTTACCCTGCATAGAAAATCTCTGCCAATAGAATTATTTTGTTTCTATCAGTAAGGACTTCACATAGAGAAGTTTGAAAAATGGCCACATCAGAAACAGGCCCATTCCTTTCCTGTTATAATACATCTCCACTGTCACCACTGTCTCTCATCTAAATCACTATAACTACCTAACTGCTTTCCAAGTCACCAATCTTAGCCCTCCAATTCATTCTCCTCACAGCTATGAGATAAATTTTTCTAAAAAGAAAATATTCCTTTGCTAAAAGCCCTTAAAGAGCTCTATTTCACTTATAGAATAAAGTTCAACCACCTTTTATAAGGTCCAGGCCCATCTGAGTTAGACATTCAGCTTTTACACTGTCTAGTGCAGACTTCCCTTGAGGTTATCTGATTTACTTGAGTTTCACTAAACTATAACTCCTTCAGGTTAGGGACTGAATCTTTCATCACTGTATCTACAACATCTAGTGGAATGCCTGGCACATAACACGTCAAATAAATGTTTGATGAATGAAATTTTAAGTATGCCATATTTAGTGATAATTTGAATCTTGATTCAATCTGAAAACAAATTCATCCTCAGAGATGATCGTGGTGAACAAAGTCTAAAGTGCACTTCCTCCCTACATTCAAAGAGGGCATATCTTGACAGGACATGTCTGCCTACAGCAAGGACATATCATATATACACTGATAAAAAAAGTTAAACGTGAATCCTACTCTATAGACCTTGAGTTTAGTGTGACGCATACTGCCACAGTGCTGATCCCATTTAAATTACCATACTGTCAGAGAAGCACTAAGGGTGGCAATAATCCCTCTTCAAGTTTCACACATTCAGGAACTAGGACAGATGGCATTTTAGCCCTAAGCTCAAGTTAAGACCCACTCATTTTGGTTCAATAGGAGACTGGTAGTTTAGGCACTTAGGAGGAAGTTCAGAGGACATAAAAGAGAAGTCTTAAAGCAGTTAGAAAAGGCTAAGAGTCTATACAACCTTAAATTTCTGCTGATACTGAGGAAAAGAAAATAATAAGATATGCTATTCAAGGTCATATAGAAATTGTAGTATGTATGTTACTTAATTAATCAAGTATCCTGTAATTGTATTAAATTGTTATGCTAAAGTGTTCTATTATAGTTTTTATTTGGGGATAGTAAGGTTTGTACAAACCAAATTCAACATTTGTTGTTGCTATTTATTAATATTTTCTGGCGGAATGCTAATCAGTTAACTCCATAGCATCAATGCAGTCAATCCTTTAGGATAATAAATTGAATGATATCCATAGCTGTTCAGAATCTGAAAAGAATATTTGATGGTGCAAGGTGAAGCAACCACTGACTAATGATATATACGCAGCAGCTTAAAAACAGAAAGATATTTGTTGGGTAGTATAACAGGATAAAACAAGAGATTTAGGGGTTTCAGGGAAAAAACATATAAATGAACATTAGAAATGGTATAAAAACAAAAAATTAAAATTAATAAGAGACATTATGGTGCTCCTTTGTCCTTGTATAAATTGGTTCTGTTTTTCTGCAATGTGAGACCTTGGGGAGAATTCCACCGAATAAATTGTTGCTATATCCAGAGGAAAAATATGAGCACAAAACCAAGCCATGGCCTAGACTTACAATGAAATTGGGACATGGCCTCCACCACTTGCCGCTTTACCCTCCACCTTTCAGACCAGGTAAAACTAGTACAAGAATGTATGGAAGGGACAGATATATACTCTGTATTTTAAATATTGCCAGACTCTAGAGAGGCCCATTTTTGTGTAGATCTAAAAGCCCGACCTAAACTGATGTTTGAGTACCAGAGTAAAATATTATTAGCCAAAAAATTCAATAAAGGCTGAAAATATGAGCTCCATGGAAGAAAAGGACCACATCATTGTTTATCTTTAGCTACTCCATGCTCACTCTTCTCCTACTACTGCAACATCTAGCACAGTGCTGGTCATAAAGGGGTGTTCAAACTTTTGTTGAAATTGGAACCTCTTTTTGTGGACATTCTCTTCAGGTATAGTTTCTAATAGGGAAAGTAGGCTGAAAATTCCATTAATCATTAAAATTAGAAAGAACATTATATTGAGAGATAGGATATTCATTTTGACCTGGCTATAAGAACCTTAGGGCGCAAAAGTTACAAAAGTCCAATTAGTATTCTATTAGGTATCCATATCAGAGAAAAAGACAGTTTGGTATGCCTCTGCAGAAATTTTAATCTCATTTCTTATAGAAAATTCATAAATTAGAATATTCTATTAACTGAAAATATTAAATTTCGCCCTGTGTGAAGTATTGATTGCAAAAGCTAACCTCTGTACTAAGGCCCATATACTGATTATAAAAACAAACACAAACCTGTCTCATTTGTTTTTATCCTTTCACAAATAAGTTGTTTCTGAAAGCCAATAAAAATAAAACCTAGCCTGTAGCACTACACTTTGAAGTCACATTAACCTGATATAAAAAGGTATCATATTTGTACAAAGAAATATAACTAAAATGGTTGTCATCATAGTTGAAAACATTCTTATCAGAGTAAGATAACTGGTTTAATCACTCCTTGACATTGATCAAACTTTGATACAGATAAGTATGAGGCCAGTGTAATAAAATCAGAGAGAGAGAGAGAAGTTATTAAGTGCATGGCAATTGGTGCTTTCCAAATTAGATTTCGGTTGTTAAGTATTTTGAGAGAAAAGGGGTTCTAAGGATAAATAAGTTTAGAAAATAATGCATTGAACAAAGTTAAATAGTATTTCTTTAACATATCAGAGGCTCTGAGAAGTCTTACAGTAACCTGCATTGCCAATCTCCAAGACAGGGCTATAGATGAGGGTGAGGAGGTGGTTAAGCTATATCCTTTAATGAACCAGGCTGTGTACTAAGTGCTTTTTATATTATTTAATTTATCCCTCACAATAACTCTATGAGGTAGGCACAATTATCATGTCCTATTCTACAGATTTAAAAAAAAAAAACTAAGTTATAAAGAGGTTAATTTGGCTAAGGTCACATGATAGGTTGGGATTCAAGTTAAAACCATCTGATTTCTAAGTCCCCTCTCTTTACCACTGTGCCACCAAAAGGTCCATAAGTCATTTCTATTGTTAGAGCTGAACATTTTGATTTTAAGGTTTTGCTGCTGCTTAAAACAAAAAATACAGCGTAGAAAGAGGACAAGATAGTTTCAGTTTCTTATTATGTGATTTCTCCCTGAATTTCTCTGAAACTGTCCAGTAATTTGGATGTCTCCGTTTTTTTTCTGCTTCTGCATATAAAACAATTACGTATTTCAAAATGTAGTAGCGAACAGCTATAGTAACGAAAGAAGAAATATTATGTTTAGCAATAAAATTGTTAGCAAATCATTCAAGAGAACTAACATTTACTTAATGCCCACTGTGTGTCAAACACTATTTATAACATTGTAGAAAATGAGCCTTATTATCCCCTCTTTTATGAACAATATAAATGAAGTTCAGGTTAACCACTTGCCCACGACCACTTGTTCAAGCAGTCTGACTCAAGATCACCCATCCTTCCATCGTAATACGCTGTCTCTCAATTTCAAATGGAACACATTCATCTTTGGTACAATAGATTGAAATAAAAATACTGCATTCATGTAGCTTTCCTTACCATCAAAGGATAATCTGTTAGCTTTTAATTAAGGTAAGTTAATATCCTTGTCTTGTTTGCTAGTTCTATCGAAAGGCATCAGCCAGACTGAAGCAGCACAAAGGATGGAGGCTGGAGGTAGGGGGCTAAGGCAAGGGTGATGACTAATGCTTTTGCACCAGCCAGTTTCAGTCTCTTATACATTCTGTCTTCTTGCCAAAATGAAATGATGGTGGTGGAAAACAAGAATTTGAAACACCCTACAACTCAAAGTATTTTGAAACTATATTAAATATAGGTTATTGATCTAAATGAAAATCTCACTTAATGTAACCATACTTTTCTAGCCTTCACCTAAATGACTGCTGAAATCCTCAAATGAGAAAAGATGTACCAACTTGGAAATATATTAATGGCTAACTAAGCCACAAGTCAGAGTTATGTTCTTAAGACTTTTAGGAATATTACAAGTGCTATTAAAATAAGACGACGACTTCTCAGATCGTCATAGGTTAGAAAGACAAAATGCAGAGTCCTTAAGGTGAAACACATGGAAAAGGTGAGGTAGAGCTTTGATCAACATTACAAGGAAACTGAATAAGTAAAGAAAACTCTCTAAACCAGCATGATTGAGTAGATTATACAATCGGCCCTGCATATCATTAATAAAGTGTAAAATAAGAACACCATGATTTTCTTCTGCTTTTATTCTAAAATTTTGTCCTGTTTTCTAGAATGACAAAAACTATTTTCATCAGATGAATCCAGTGTGTCATGGTGAAAACTACCAATATATTGGATTCTTCATATGAAGGTGTGAAATTTAGCACTAATCTTAAAAGTACTGAAAAGAATAGAAATTGAAGGGGGCTAGAGAGGGAAAGAAACAAAAATACTAAGAAAAGTGAGGTGTATGTGTGCAAAATGTATTTATGGAGAGAAAAGAAAAAATACAAATAGTTATACAAAGGGTAAAGAGAAGAGAAATAGTTCATATTAAAATAAGAAAAGTCTGTTCCTCAGTGTTCAAGGCTCATTTACATGTTAAGGAACTAGTGTTAACAAGAAAAGGCCACTCTAACAATCATATGGGTTACGTACAGTCAAAAGGTCAAAGCAATTCTTTAAATTCTCATAAGTCTATAAATCATTTCTATTATCATATATGCTTTGTTCCTATTGTTGCTATAGTCACATTATGAATGCTTTCTTTAGTATTTATGAACGATAAGATTATTTTGATTTTTAAATAACTGCTTTTTCTGATTATAAGTATAAAGGATATTCATTATAGGAAATTCAGAAGATACAGAAAAATAATAATGAAGAGAAAAATAACCATCCATAATTCCACCACCCAGAAATAACCAAGGTTAATATTTTGGCATATTTTCTTTTTAAAAGCTAAGACTTTCTAGTTGCAGGCAGCATTTAACTAAGCTACTTCAACATTTTATCTGAAATGATAATGATTAGTATCTTGAGACAAACATACACACATATCAAGTGAGTTCTAGTACCATTGTCTTTCAAAAAAAGTAAAAATAAATAGGGTTTTGAAAATCACTGATTTATATCTAACTTGAGCATTCAAGCATTAAAACCAAGTAAATCACAACTAGGTTCTTAACAGCCTCCATCAAGTCAGGCATGATTTGCCAAACTTTCTTTTTGAAAGAAATCAATATTGTAACAAGTCTATGGGTAAATTCAAGCAGTAACTATATGCTACAATATATAGAAAGACATATATACAGACAAAAAAGAAAAAGAACAGGAAATGGAATAACAACAACCAGCCCTTGTGCTTTGCTTTGCCCCATAGGGCTCCAAAGTGGGTGTTAACATCACAATACGGCAACTCTGAACTGGCTTAGTAACTAACTGCATAACAAAGTGCATGTACTCTAATCTTGGAAATAACTCCCTATAGTATGAAGCTGAGGATCACTAGTTAACTAGCTCTGATGCAGTGAAGGAGAGTCTTTCTGTGGGTGACTAGTTAACTAGCTCTGATGCAGTGAAGGAGAGTCTTTCTGAGAGTCTTTTACCACATACTGCAAGATGCCTTTCCCTCAAGAGGCAAAGTTGACAATTGTGCTGCTTCAAAAATTCTTCATCTTGGAGTACGAGGTAGTAGTCTTGCAGGGTCTGGTACTGTTCTGTTTCTTGATTTAGGTGCTGGTTACACGAGTGTGTTCACTTTGTGAAAATTTACTGAGTTCTACACTAAGGATTTCTGTACTTGTTTGGTATGCATTTATGCTTCAATTAAATTTACATATACAAAAAGTTATTCATCCTGTGGTACCCTATCATGTAAACTTTGGGAAAAACACCAACAGTAGTTTACAGTTCAGTGGCCATCATGAAAAAGAAAAGCCATTTTAGTCAATGAGGTGCTATCTAACCAAGCAACAAAAAAACTGGGTGTGAACAAAGACATCACCTATAGGAATTTTATGGGAGAAGAGGAACTAAAGCACAAATAGTGATCAAACCTTTCAAAAGACTAAGGCCACAATAGGCATATGTATTAGAACAGATCACATATGTGGCTAGTAAGTCTATTTTTATGTAAAGCTTTGTGGAGTATATTTTTGTTTTAAATGTTCTAATTCACACACCTCCCAGTCATCATTTCTGTGTTTCCTTTCTGCTTGGTAATAGAAGAGCAGCTCAATTCCATCCCCCAAAGACTACCACTTTCAACTTATAAGAGAATCCTCTTTCTACTTTTAATTACATGGGAAATGCTCACAATAACAAGCAGGACACAAAACTATATATACAGTATATAATTCTTTAAATAACACATATGCAAAACAAAAGAAGAAAATGACAACACCCCAAAATGCTAAAATGATTATATCTATGCATTTTTTCC